>NC_047056.1:80111898-80412099 GCF_000738735.6 Corvus cornix cornix | reverse complement strand
GTTCATTGGCAGGTCCACACGTCAATTTTTTCACTCTTTCATTACTACACTCTATGAAATAATGTAGTTCTCTCAACTACAACAAACTATCTGTAGGTAGCAAGCCAGTAGAATTTCAAGTTGCATTTGCTAGTTTTAACAACTCACTCACCTGGGGCAGATGACAGCTTGGAAGAGAAATGACAGGACACTCCCAGGAAAGTGCTGCCCACATTTTGGTACATGTCTAATCTCACTGATCTTATTATAGGTGAAATTCTCTCACTTCCTTGTAATGAGAAGGATGGTTGCTCAAGCAGAAACAAATCACAGTATATCAGCACTAACTATGAGCCACAGCAACATCATAAATTGCGTCTGATAAAAGTGAAATTTGTATAAAGACTATTGTCTTCTCTTGCATGGATGTAAACCACAGCATACATCTGTGTTCATTTAAAAAATACAACGAAACATTTTTACTGCACTAAAACATGTTGGGGCCCATAAAATTGCCTAAACCCCAACAACTAAAGGTTTTTAATCCCTTATTTCTTAATAATACGTATTAGGTACATGCATATTAGGTATTTTGCTTGAACAGGAGGAAGCCTTTTGAATCAAATTTCCTGGCTGTCACCACTCACTGTATTTCTCTCATGTTGTGGAACAGTCTTGGAGCACTCAAAGGGAATTCTTTTTGGATAAAAAGCAATTAAAAAATAGGTTCCAGGAGCTCATCTAGTATGTCTGAGCTGTAAGCAGACATTCAGTTCATGGGATCAGACTACAGTTAGCTCAAAAGTACAAAAAAAAACCCCAAGCAACCAAACACAAAACCACCACAAATATTCTGCTCCCTAACAAAGAAAACAAAACAAAACAAACAAACAAAAAATAGAATATTTTTTTTAATAGCTCCAAGCCTCAAATTCTCATTAAACAATCCATAACATTGTATACTGTGGGTGTCTGATCTACAGATCTATGCCATTTGCTATTGAAAATACAGGCTATAAACCGTAGCATTTTCTACTTGCATACCGTTAGCAAATAGATACATGTGAGCACATAACTTTAATTAAGATGCAAGAGATTGGTATGGAAACTATTCTAGTATGACCACAGGCTACAGCAAGTGTTCTGTTTTTCTCTCCAACAGAATAAAGAAAAATGTCACATTCTTTTTTTACGTACTTGTTAGATTTCTACTGACACGTTAACATAAGCAAGAATAATATGATTAAATTACTCTGAGTTGTGCAGTCATAAGAATTGCACATGACTCAGAACAACTGCAAATTGAAAAAAACAGCCTGTAACTCCAAGAGAAACTACAGCAGCAGATTTTGGATTTCTCCCTTCAGAGGTTCCTGATCAGTGGAGATTCTGATTCATAAAGGCTTTTTTTGTGCTATTTCTACTCTATTATCATTGATTAGGTCAAGTGCAGCCCCAATATGTCTCCCTTACTGCTAGCCAAACTTTATGGTTTACTCGTATCTCTTGTAACTCCATAGTTAGAAAACCTCTAGCAGACAAGTTTCTTCTCTAGTCACCAAGAGCCTGTAGAGCTCCAGCTCATTTGAGGGTCTAAGACCACAACAAGGAAGGTGGTCAGTTAGCCAGTCAATGCCATGGAGGTTGCTTTACACCTTTGAAGTAGACAGCACATTCAGCTACCATTCAGCGCAGCAGGACAAGCTTTTTAAGGAACCCAAAGGCAAAAGCATACAGGCATCCCCCTTTCCTCTAGCCTATAGGTCCACTGGGCTCCTTTTGATCCGGTTTCACCACATTCACACATGTTCTAGTATTTTGAAGCTGTCCCTGCTTTGAGAAAAAAGCTGGACTAGATAAGCTCCAGGGGTCCCTTTCAACTATTCTTGTGACTCTGAGTCCCAGCCTCTAGGCTACTGTTACGGCATCCAGAAAACACTGAGAATCCAAGCAGACCTCAAAGCTGTAAAACAACTTTAAGAAAGGTACTTGGCATGGGAACAGCTGAGAGCTGAAAATAGACAGGAAAAACAGAGACTGAAAGATCCCAAAAATCGGAGACAGAATTCTAGCAAGATCGATTGCCCCCTTTTCCAAGTGAGTGAAATCAGTTATGACAGCAAGACAGACCATCCTTTCTACATGCTTTGAATTCTCAGCTACAGCAGCCTATTTGTAGGTTGCTAGCCAGGGGAGTTTCAAGCAGCCATAGCCAGCTTTCGTACTACTTTATTTAGTAACAGAGGTAGTAGCTACTTTAACAATTCACTCAAGTGGAGCAGAAGACAGCTTGACAGAGTTGGTATGGAGGCTTTTCAAACCTTTCCTTTATGTCTCCTCTGCAGCACACTTGGACTGTGGCTTGCAGTTTAATTTCCATGCACCAAAGCCTAAACGAGCTGTGGAGAGTAAAAACAACTGGGGTATGGAAAATGAAAGAAATAAAATCATCAAAGCTTACTTGCTCTGTAGACCAAGCCAGAAGGTTCTCAATCTGTGAAATTAAGTTATTTAGTGATGATGGGATTGTCCACTTAGTAGTTATTAGAAGAATTCCTTGAAATTACTACAATTTTCCTTCAGAAACAGCCCCAGATGGCCTCCTCTCAGGCCAGAAAGAGCAGGATGGGATGAGAAATAGAGGGTTCTCATAGACCTTCCCCCCACAACAGTTACTTCCACAAACAGAATGAACATTTAACTGAGTAAGTTAGAGCTGCCTTAGTTACTCTGTATTTCTTTTACAGAAGTGATGATTACAAAATCACATACCAAAAAAAAAAATTTAAAAAAAAATCACTCTTTCAAAATTCCACAAATAGCAGCAGGGGAACCAGAAACACAATAACTTCTCTTTTCTTACAGTATTCCAAAACTTGTACAATATTGCTAAGAGACTCCTATTCAACAAAATGTACAAGTTTGACATAGAGGTCATGCACATAGGCTATGTGTGTGCAAACATCTCTTCCTCCTCCCGCTGTTTTTATAAGAATATAAATGCTTAGTCAAGTAACTAAAATCTCTGACTGCAGCAGGTAGCAATAATAGGAATCAGGTATCAGGCTGAAAAACTGTTCCTGTTCCTTGAGTACATACAAGGTAAGTCTCTAGATGACAGTTCCCTGTTCTTATGATAGTCATTAATCTCCTTCATTTCTGCTAGAGGAATGACATGACAGGACACAAACAATCCAGGAGATTACTGAAAAGTGTCAGAGATGATACAGGAGATTCTGGGTGAGCTAGTCAGAGGTGATGCAGAACTGGATTGGCTTTTCACAAATTAGGAAGACCTGACTGGGAATACAATAATCAATGCCAGCCTTAGGTGGAATGGCCATGGACTAGTACAGTTCAAGATCCTAAGTGAACAGAAGGCGGCAAGCAGGACATTACAGACTGGACTTAAGGCAAGGGTAAACCACCCCTGATCAACCTGATTGCCTTCTACGGTAAAATGACTGCACTTAGGGACAAGAGAAGATAGAATTTGTCATTTATCTCACTTCAAGCAAAGCTTTGACAACTGGATCCCAAAAAATCCATGCACCCAAGTTGGGATATTACAGTGCATGCAGATGGGTGGACAACCAGATGGGTAAAAAGCTGCTGCTGGATGATGGGGCTCACAAGGAATCAGTTAATGGGTCTACTGCACCTCCCAGTAAAAATGCTGCAGGAGTCTGTAATGGGACCTGTCCTGTTAAACATCTTTATCAATGACCTGGAGAGGCAGTGGAGTGCAAACTCACCAGGTTTGCAGGTGACACCAAACAGGGGCAACTGTGGATATACCCAAGAGCAGGGCTGCCACCCAAAGGGACTTAAGCCTGGAGGAATGGCTTGACAGGAACATTACGATATTCGACAAGGACAAATGCAAAATGCTGCAACCCAGAAAGTAAACAGTGCAGGCTGCAGTGATTCAGCCTGGTGACAGACTGACTGGCTGGGGAGGAGCAGGTCTGTCAAAAAGGACGTGGTGGATGGCAAACTGAGCAGGAGTCACTGGTGTGCACAGGCAAAGATAACCAGTGGTATCCTGGGCTGTATCAGCAGCAGTACAGTATGCCACGGGCTGAGGGAAATTACCATCCTGCTTTACTTGGCACTTATTAGGCTGCAGAGTCCAACTTTGAGTCCCTAACACTGGAAAGACATCAATAAACTGGAGCAAGTTCAGTAAGGGGCCAACTAGATGATTTGGGCTGAAGCACATCCCCAGTTAGGGAACTAGGCTTTTTTAGCCTGGAAAAGAGAATGTTTTGGGAGGAACCTAAGAGCAGCCTTCCAGCACCTATGCTGAGGCTATGTAGAAGACAGAGCCAGGATCTCTACAGCAAGGACAAGAGACAACAAGCATGAGATAAAAGAGAGGCTCAGACTAAATATAATGTAAAAAGACATTCCTCCTGAGTACAAATACACACATAGGTTGCCCAGAGAAGCTGTACAGTTTCCATCTTAGAGATTTTCATGACCTGACAGGATACAGCCCTGAGCAACCTGTCTTCTCTCTATATCTGACTCTGCTTTGAGTAGGAGATTGGACTCCTGAGATCCCTTTTGACAGGAATTACACCACGGTTTTATAATAACATTTCACTCACATTCCCTGCGATATTACAAGCTTCTTTCACTAAGCAGCATTCAGACAAAAATCTTCACAGAAAAAAAGGATCATTTCAAGAAGCATCGCAGTTTCTAGTGACAGAAAACAACTAATTCATGTTGAGGAATGCCAGGCACTTTAATTTTTAATTGGTATACATTATTATGGTTGCTGATGTACTCTTTGAGTCAGGGGAGGGAAAAAAGTGAGCACACATTGGTTTCATACATCTGTGTAAGCCAGATGAATCTGGGCCAAAGCACTGGAAAGCCTCATTTGAGATAGGCCAATTGCAGTGCAATAAACATACACCAAAAAAGAAATTTTCCCCAAAATTAAACTAACATGCTATGACAAAAATTACTATACAGATAAAATATCAGAGCACTGACTAAATTGGGTAAGTTAAATCATGGAAAAGGTTTATAAAAATACTCTCTTTGCAAGGTCCTTAGCATAGAAAACTTTAAGAGGGGGAGTTAATTTTGTTTAGAAGGTATTCTTTTAAAACCAAGACATGCTGTTGTGATTACTTCAAATACTGCAGTCCCATATGCCACATCTGACAAAACCACTCAATGGTTAACTTGCATTTTCCTTTAACTACTCATTTCAAGGCAGAGTAGAACAGCAGCATACACGATCTAGAGAAGCTGAGGCTCTCTTCATGCTATGACTCAAAAGAAGTTTCCAGCCAGAACAGGTTCTGCTCCAACAAACATTTATTTTGTGTTGGAAACAGAAATCCATTTGCCTATAACAACATATAATGTGGAGTGAAGAAAGGACAGGACAGGTAGGAAAAATTCCTGTTCATACCACCTTTAACTCAAGCTGCATTTCTGACAGTGCTAGCATGACACTCACAGCACCAAAATGGGATTAATGAGGTTTTTATTATTATTATTAATTAGATTTGCTGAGGATAACAGATTCAGGGAATGCAGAGCAGACTCACCATCACAGATCCAGCTTTGGATCTCTACAGCTGTATGTCTAATACTGCCCTATTGCTCTGTTCTCCACATGGCAGCTTCGCCTATGTAAAGTAATGAAGTGTAAGTAACAGGTCAGTACAAAATAATGGGGCTTTTATGCATGTGCCACATTTCCTCATGGTAGCTGAAAGATTATTTCTTTGTATTTAAGTAAATAGATGCATGTAAGTATTTTCAGGGACAAAAAAAAATGCTTACCATGTATACTTTGAGAGTTGCACTGCTGGCAAGTTGGAGCACAGCCAGACAAGCATTACCTTTCTGTAGCCACTTATATAATTATTTGCAGGATTAGGTTCACAGATATTAATTCATCATGTAGGCTTTCTGGTCACTGCTGAAACCCACAACAGAAAAAAAGGAATCTACTTTGAATTAAGAAATTATTACAAAATATGAGAGGATTAAGATATCATTCTATATTTTGATGTGAAAATAGATTTATTTTGCTAACTGTTAAACCTTCATTGAGTTATCTTTCAAAAAAAATCTTATTTTCCTGGGTATTTACACTACAGAAGTGTAATTTCCAAGAATATCATAAGAATTCATACCTAAAGAAAATGTATGCAGCTCCTTCTATTTGGAAGGCATATATATGTTTTAGCACATTTTAGGAAAGAATAAAAAAATTTTAAAAAAGTATCTTTGACAGTAATAGTCAGCTCCATCATACAAGGTGGTTTTATTCAGCCTGTATACACAATTTCTGTGCAGGGCAATTTCTCTAGGGAATCAACATCGAAATTCCTAAGTTTGGGAAACTAGTGGGCATCAAATTTGTATCACCTCTGCCTATTCAATAGCTAGAAAAATCTTCAGACAGCTAAATATACCCATAGAAAGTCAGCCTTCATTCACATCGTGACATGCATTTAAGTCCTGGAGACATGAATTCTAGCTTCCTAAAGAAGTGAAGTTTCACTGAGTTAAAAACTACTGAAAAGTGCCTAGCTGGAGGTTAAAATACCATTTCTTGCAGGAAGTACTGACCTGAGTTTCCCCAGGCATTCAGGTAATAAATACTGAACACTATCTTACCTCTTCTCTCTCACTCAGCGGGAATGGAGGCAACCCTCCGAATGCTGCCCAGGACCAGGAGGCTTAGAGGAGGCAGCCAAGGGTCAGCTACCGCTTCATCTAATTGGAACTAATCTGCATGTGGCACAGCATGGCCTGAAGCCAGGAGCAGGTTTAGCTACACAGATGGATGAGTTCTTCCTGCCTATTCAGATCTTCATTCCCCCCCTCCCCAGCATTCAGCACAGGCCATGATCTGCAGTCCTGTCTAATGATTTTCATGGATCTAGGAAACTGTATGTGCAGGAGACTGCATACCCATTAATATCCTCACTACTTTTAATTGCAATACAGCAGAAGGTAAAAGGACATGGTTAAAATATGTCAGGACTATATAGACACAACATCGGTCTACTTAGATGCGACTTTTAAAGAACTATCAGCTTGCTGACTGATTACTGCAAAAATTAGATGATTCCCCCCACAAGGAAAGAAATTGTAAATAGAAACTAGATTATAGCAGTATAAAGACAATGATGTAAACATTATCTACAAAGACTAATTATACAAGACCAAGTACTTCATACTACTTTTCATCCTGAACATTTCTCAAATGCTGTTTGCCTATTCAGATGAGAAAACTAAATGACTAAGATTTAATATTCTTAGTGCATGACCTAGTTTCCAGTCCAGTGCCCAATCTACTACAGTATTTTGTCTCTCTTGATGAAGCAGAGCTCACTAATTAAGAGGGGAAAATGTGGGTACTCATACGCATTACACAGTTCTGAAGTAAGACAAAGAAAGCTTTTAAAGATTTGTCAAGTGTACCTCAAAGCAAACCAGAAAGGGTGTCTGTCAGCCACACACCCTGTTTAAATTGCTGCTGGTACATTACGACAACTATATATGATGCTTTTTTATATTCATGTATTCTTCTTACCTTTGTTTTACCCACTACTCCTTACTGCAGCATAGTTAGAGGAATTGGTAATCACAGAACCAGAAGAAAGTTACTTCTTGCCATAAACTACACAAAAGTAAGAAGTTTAGGAAATAATTTTAGTTTGAAGGATGAGTGTCTTTATCCTTGTAGCAGGTTGGGTTTGTAACCGGGCAGAAACACCAATTCAGTGTAGTGGTTTGGTCCAAGGTACTCATTACTGTTTACCTTCTGTGAGATAAGAATTAGGAGAAACGCAAAGCAGGCACCAATCTTGAAAGAATATAAAGAAGTTTATTAACAGACCTAAAAGGAGGAAAAAAAAAAAATCATACCACAGCTTCAGAACTCTTCTCCTTCCCCCACCTTTCTCCCTTCTCCAAGTGACAATGTAAAAAGACAACTCTTCAGATGTTTAGTCTGTTTACCACTTCCATAATAACCTTGTTCAGTCCGTTTAGGAAGAGGAGTCTCTCTTGCCCATGCTATGAACACATTATCACAACAAGACAGCCACCCACTTCCAAATAACTTTGTTCAATCCATTAAGGAAGAGGAGTCTCTGCTCGCATGTGAGTCCCTTCCCCCAACTTGCAGCTTTTCCCACAACTGCTTTTGAGGGTCCACTCTTGAAGTTTTTGGGGTACAATTTTAAGGCTGAGCCGTTCAGTAACAACAGTTCTTTTCACCCATCTCTGGGAGCATTTCATCTCTAAGAACAGAGGCCCTTCTCCTTCCCTGGGAGCAAAGGGTCTTCCTCATCTTCATCTTTAGGACTATCTCTGGGAGCATCTCTAGGAACTGAGGTTTTCTCTTTTCCCATTTGGAGCAAAAGTCCTCATTGCTTCCATCTCTCTCTGTTCAAACTTCTCATGAAATTACAGCTGTGTCAGCATCTGCCTATCTCAGCGCAGGTGCTTTTGCTCACAAGTTGAACACTCCACCCCCCATATCTTCATGAAATTACAACAGGTACTCTGATATATCATAGCTTTACAACAGAATTTCAGCTTTAAGCATCTCCTCTTCTCCCTCAGGTATTCAGCTCTTCACAGCACTAAAAGGGTTAATCTCACCTCGGCCTTGCAGCTGGAATGAAGCTTATCACTGTTGGTCACATGATCTCTGCCAGACAGCAGTGCAGCTTCAGCTGAATCTTGGCCACACTGGAGAGGGGGAGCCGGCCGTCTGCCCACAGCAGGGCTATGGGGGGCGTTCCGTGGGTGGAACAGGGCCCATCGGCTCCAGGATGGCCGTGGCCCGGACCGGCCTGGGCCGAGCAGGGGGCTGAGCCGGGCCCGCTGGCCCCCGCACGGGGCCTGCAGCCACCTGTCCCAGCGCCGGAAACGAGACAGAGAGGCTCTGCCTCGGAGTTTCCTATTCTTAAGTGTGAATCACAGAGGCAGTCACAACTTTAAGTGGTTTAAAGAATTATCCATATTCAAACTGGCCAGCTGATAGGTTCTGTCAGGTCACAGAGGAAGCTGTAAGCACCCCTTTGTACGAACATCACTTCCGGGACTATGCTTGCTAACCCATGACAATCCTACAGAAATATTTCTTTTCCCAAGAATTACACCTCAGAAGTAAGCACTCACTTTTTATTTCCTACTTAGGGTTTATCTCTGTACTCCAAGAAGCACAAGAGCCCAGTACCACAAACAGCCTGGCAGGAGCGCAGAGGCTCCAGTTTCACGCAGGCTCCTGACCTGGAACACTTTTGCTCTTACAGCAAACGTAACACCAGTGGCTATGAGACAGAGCCACACTGGTTATGTTTCCCCAGGTAAGATGCAAAGTGAGACACTCTACTTTTTCTGAGCTTAGATAAAGTGTTCCTTTCAAGCAGCTGCTGAGGATGGGTGCTGCAAGACCTCTTTGTACTGCAGTACAGTAAGACACCTTTTCTGATACCTCTTTACAGAGAAACCCAGATTTATTTATGTCCTGGGGTGATGTTATGAAGCCGCTTTATTCCTTAACCGTCTGCTCAATGCCCAAGGATGCTGTGCCTTTAAGATGGACGCGGGGGCAGGGCCAGAGCCACAGGGCCGAGTGCGGGTCGGTTGAACGGTTCAGCCCAGCAGCTCGGGGGGCTCAGGAGGGAGCGCACCAGGAACGCTGTGCTGGTTTTTTTGTTTCCTTTGTGTTCCAGCTAGCTGGCAAAAGGTCCTGTTGGGTTTTTTTCTTGTTCTTATTTCCCTTTCCTTCCCCTTGCCTCACTGCCTCCCTTCCCTCCTTGCCGGTCTGGGGAGCCTGCGGGGTAGCCCCGGCAGGCCTGCAGGGTGGCCCCAGCTGGTCCGAGCCTGCGTGTCTGTTCCCTCTCCGGGAACTTGTTGTATTTTGAGGGTTTTTTTTATCCTGTTCTACCCTGTTTTGTTCATGTGTTAATAAACAGTTTGGGGTTTTTTTCCCCACTTTCACTTCATGTGACCCATTTGACTCACTGACGGAGGAAAAGGGGAGGAACACTCATTCTGGAGTGTTTCTGCCTGAAGTTTTGTCTCAAAACCCGAGACAATTTACTTATTCCCACCTACAATCGATGCATTTAGTTCAACCACTGCATTGTGCTAAATATAAGAATCCGCATGCTCTATAGGAATTAAAAAACATAACTCAGAATTAGCAAGCTCTTTTTCTACTTGACCCTTGACTGACCTAAAAAAGCAGGCAGATGCCAAATCCTCTATTACATGAACAAGAGTAATGCTTTGTCCAGATTTCATTTACAGAAGCAATGCAATTGGTAAGCCTCAACCTTAGGGAATCTATCATGAACTCCTGTCTTCACAAAAAGCAACAACACAAAAAGAGATAAACCACACTGATTTTATGCTCTTCCAAGACTATAGTAAGTCACAAATTTGCATCACTGAACTTCAAAACACTCCTGGGACAGAGGCAACTTGAAACAAACGCAGATGCTGTCTTGGAGTTGAAAGGACAACTGTCCCACATGAGCTCCACAGAAAAGCAAGGGAAGAATTTCAGAGTAACCTTTGGAATTAACATGTCAAGCAGTCACTTAAAACATATGATCTGAGAAAGACTGAAAAGACTGGACAGACATAGGAACAAACTGCTGCCAAGATCTCACTCCTGCAGAAGGTCCAAGAGCCTGAATCCCAATCCCCTCAAAGAAGGCTCTTCATTCTTCTCCAGCCCTTTCTCCTAGAACATGACTTTTAACAGTGGCTTATGCCTGGGCAAAACCAAAGCTACACAAACCTAAGGACCCTAGGGAATTACTCAAATTACTGCTCCATCACAAAATCAAAACTTCAAAATGAATTTTCACAATTTTTTCTATTTTCCTGTAAATAGCAGCAGATAAATTTGCCTTTCAATAGCAGAGAATCAAGTCAAATTAAACCAATGTTAAGTGCTTTGGCAAACTCAGTTATTCATTTTACTTGGACAATATTATATTCTTCTATTCTGACTTTTATCTGTACCTACTGAACTCTTTTTTACTGTTTAGGTAAAGAGGCTTTACTGTCTGTTTCGTAAATACATCCCACACACATAAACCTGCTTTGCAAAGTCAGGTATCTGGAGGATGAAATCCAGTAAGTCAGCTAGACACCAGTACTGTAAATGTTATAGCATGCTTCATAATCACCACTATGCGCTCCTTTCCAGGATTGACTTAAGGCAATTTCTTTTTCTTGGTCATTAAAAAGCCAGAATTATTTTTGCCTTGTGCCTCTTACCTCTTTCTTGTGGAAAAAAGAATTATGTATTTCAAAATAATTCTTGTTCTTCTCATGCAGAGCAGTACTATCTAAACTCCATGCCAAAAGCAAACTTAAAAAGGTATCACTCACAGGGGACAAGAGGAAGAAAACTAAACTGTGATATCCAGTCTGAACTGGATACCAAAATGATTTCATACCTCATAGCACCTACTCTGTTCCAAAGATAAACACAATTCATTAATAAGACAGATGAATCTTAAATAATAACAGAAGACTCAAGACTGCATCTATTTAAGCAAAGTTACATTGACCCAAAGGCGTTTTCAATTTCTCAAACCACTTGTAATGATAAGAGAGATAAGAAGCCGAACAGTGATTTAGTTTTAATATTAAACTTCATTTTTTGAAAAGTTTTTTTTCCAAGCCAGAAATGGGTAACAGCTGCTACTCAAACAATGAAGTAAAAACCTAAGTATAAGCATGCAATGATAAAATACATACCTGCTCTATGCCTCATTTATATTTTAGGACTGACGAATGTGCTTTCTGAGCTCTCTCACTAGACAACTACATCTTGACATATTTCCACATCTTTGGCTGAAAGTCACAAGTATTCAGATCATAAGAGTTTTTTTTTCTTCAGTTCTATGTTACGTGTTCTTTATGTATATAAAAAGTGTTTACTCCACGCTTCCTTTGCTTCCTCTAAACTGTAAACAAATTCAGGTCCTGCTCAGAGTATTGTTTCACACAGGAATAGGCACTAACAGTATTCAAGTAAATTACACTGATTTCAACAGAATGTACAGAGTGCCCTGCAAGGAGTGCCTCCCGGGTGCCCCGTGACCTCCTTCTGCTAAGGCAGGATTTTTGCTTCCAGAATTATGCAACAAATTACTTTAGCAAAGCTTAAGACCAAAACATGTTTCCTTATGCATGCAATTCAGGGGTTATTTTTTTTAACTCCTAAAATAATCTATACCAAGGGATATGCATAAGTAATTTTCAGACAAAATAAAAGATCTGTTTTAAACAGAAACAAATCTAGCTTTCTCCACAGCATTTTTTTCCACTGAAATCACCCAAAGAGTTGGACTATTAAAGTCATCTTAATTAAACATAAAAGGAGATACTATAAGATTCATCACTTTAAACAAATTAGTCAGACTAGCCAAAACCACTTACCTTGCAAACTATGAATATTTCAACATTTCTTTATAAACTGGCTGCTAGGAAACAAGCTTTAGAAATCTATGGAGGATAAAGGAGCTCAAACTCTCCAAGTGACAATGGGTTGGTTTTTTGGGTATTTTTAAGGATTAATGCGCCAGGGCTAATTTCATGCCAGTTTTGCAGCAGCTTCCCCTCTTGAATCCTTCTACCATTCGCCATTCCTTCTACCATTACACCACGAAAACCGGTATTAGAATCAGGTTGTTAGATCTTTCCCTAATACCTCCTACACAAATTTATCATCCTCATAAAAGCCATGAGCTTATCTGTGAATATGGTCTAGTCCTTAGGTTTCCCATGGCTGGGAGATCCTGTCAGTTGCAGCTCCTGGAGCTATCTGTGATGTGCGTCACACTGACAGTCCTTTGAGACACCTTAAAATTCCTACTATCTTGCTGCATGTCATGAAATCAGAAAATTAGATATAATGATAACCCAACACATAATTACACAGCAATTTTCCTATTTCTCTGGAAGCATATAATTTCATTCTAGAAAAAAAGAAAAATATAAATATTTCTAAAATGTAAGTTCATGGAGGTTCAGTATAAATATGCCTGACAGCAATCATTTACTTCTCAATTAAAGGTATAAATTTGCTACTGAGGGGAGAAAGGGGAAGGTAAAGAAATGAGTGCCTGACATAGCAGTTTAATCTATGCAGGCTTCATAGGGTGAATAGTAATAAAAATTATTCGATTTATTTTGACAATTTCTTAAAGCACCTATTAGATGGCTTCCCCTATCTTCCTTGACTTCATCCATGACTTTGATTTTTTTTTTTTTTGAAGATGAACAGACATACAACACATTCCACAGAGAGCTTGCATAGTTGCAATTTCAGAACCACAAGTCACTTCATAGGTTTTGAGAATAGGACATCAACAGTAAATAACACTTAATATATCAGTTGGGTAAGGTAGATTTCTCATGACTGCAAGCCCTTCTAGAAAGCAGTGCTGGTGCCTGTGTGCAATACTCTTCTCCCTGAATGGTATGGCAGAACATTCTAGTGTCAAGCTAAATTCATCCTCTGCCTCTGACTAGAAACCAACAGCATCTTTATTTAAATATTTGAATTCTATGTCAAGTAAAACGCCTGGGAGCACCAAAACCTTTCCCCAGTCTCCTGCAATTTAATGCATAGTCTTACTACTTCTAGCTGTCTGCGGGGAAGTTTATTCCAAGTTCCACCTATCCTAGTTTGTAGATACATGGTTGCTGTGTCATGTTTGTCTGCAGTTTCCTGTACAAAATTTTGGCTACCATGTATTGCAAATTGGTAATCCTACCCACATTCTATTTCCTTTTCCCTATACCAGATTTAGCTCCTTGATGTTGTGTTAAACCAGACAATAGAGATCATTTCTGTAAAACTATTCCCACTCATGGGCCAGGCCTGGTCTGGGCACAAAGTACAGAAAAAGTATCTCCATGACTGACAAGAATATTCAAACAAAGTTTAACTAATGGCCTACTACTAACAAACTTTATTATTGTATAACCAATCTCATTAGACAGGCACACAAACCAAGTGTTATTTCTGTTCTTTTCTGCCCTTTCCCTGCTAGTCTTCCAGCCATGATGAGCCACAGAGCATACAGGCAACCTCAGTACATTCTCTCCAGCCAGGGCAGCACAAATGACACCTTACACGAGCTCTTCAGATTTGCAGGGAGGACAAACCACTTGCTACTGTGGCTGAAACCCCAGGATCACGTCCTCCACTAAATGATGCTTTGGAACCTTCTTCGAAGCAGCTGTTCCACTGTAAAATTCTCAACTATAAACTGGAAAAAAACTTAGTGAAGGACCTAATTGAAGGGTATTAATACTCTGTTTCAGACCTCCATCAGTAATGGTATTTAGCACACTGGCAGTCGCCACTTAAGACATCAGAGCCTGGAGCAAGGAGACCTTCGGCATGAAACTCTGCATCAACCCCTGCAGGCATGGGGAACAGCAGCCAGAAGCAAGTCATGAATGAAATACACAGCCCACCTGAGCAGGCAAGAAAGGAAAGCATGACAAAGCAAAGATGGCACATTTTAACCTCCAGTCATGGGTTAATAAGAAACATTGTTGTCACACACAGTTTTCTTCCTCCTCCCATTCACAAGCAGGGCTGGGGGGAGAGAACCTTGTGCCTCCTACAGCCGCAACTTCTATTTTTTTCAGCAACAGCTTGATACAAAACACTGGTTCAGCAGAATTGGACATATAAAGTGCAGAATGCAAAGTGAGAACTTCTGTACTCCAAGATATGCTTTCTGCAGACAGCACAAATACTCTCTGCAATTTATTTTACCTAGACAGAAGTAGGTACTCTGTGAACTCTACTCCTACTTATTGTCAGCATCCATAAGTAAGATTAAAAAAACAACACTCAAGATCTCTGGCCAGCATCTCTGTAAAACTTAGCGTAGAAAGGCACATTTAACCCATTTTAAATACAGAGATCCTGCCTACAAGGTTCTCTGTGCCAGGATTAATGTTTCTATTCAAATAGCATTTATAACCAATGGGCATAGGATTCCTCAATCAAAAGTAAAAACGTCAATTTTGTATTCAACTACTGAAGCTCACAATAAAATTACACAACTGAAAATTGTTTTTAATGCCTGAAGCAGCTTTGCAGCAAAACAATTCCAGATTTTAGCTTCCTCTGACAACTTATACCACTATTCAGTTACTATTACTGCTATATAGCTTACTGCATAACTTCTTCTTCATTTTATTTGCTTTTAATTCAAGTCACAGAACTTTGTTCCCAACTCGCTGTCTCAGCACTCTATTTCATAACTGCAAGCAAAGAACTGGAGGCCAGCAGGCAGAAAAGAACATAACACCAACCACAGCTACTTACCTACTATGTCAGGAGCAAAGTATTGGAGGCAATGAACACTGTAAGCTGTATACGTTAAATAGAAGAAAGTGATAAAATAATCTGATTTAAATACTTTGTGCTTTTTCCAAGACTTTGTCCTTATTAATAGTATGCAAGACAAACCTGTCAATGCACCGACAATCAACTCCAGCCAACAACTAATGTCACTTAGCTGAGAACCTGCTAAGATCCAGAGGCATCACATCTGGCAGATGTAAGGATAAAACACCAATGCAATTGCGGGTGGGATGGACACTGGGAGCTCTCAGATATTCAGCAGCTCTATCAGACAGTCTGTTCTGAAATCCTCCAGCACTTTAGTGCAACGTGAATAAGAGGAAAGGAAAAAAGAGGGAGCAACAGTTCACAAGCACATTATACTCAGCAAGGATGATAGCAGTCATGCAGTAGAGGAGTTAAAATTAAATCTGGGGAGGAGAAAGAGTCCTCCAGCACTCAGATTTAATAGCGTCCCTTATTTACTGCTCACTGAATTGCTCTGCAAGAATACAAAAGCAGCCTGGAAACAAAGCATTTCTCCAATGGCAAAGTTTCTCAGTCATGGAAGAGTTTACACTTGGCAACTAACACAGGCTATTGGGAAAGTTTTCTATTAAAATGCATGTTTGTCTATCTTTACACTGAGATTCTGGAAATAAGCAGCTTATTGGAAAATATGATTTGCTTAAATATTAAAAGGTAAAGAATTAAAGATGCAACTGTAATGTTAAACTGTTTGCATGCTTTAAGATTGTAACCTTGTCCACTGAATAAAGCATAAATAAGATTTACAGTAGGGAAAGAGCAAATTACTTCCACACTTCTGTAGTTCATCAGCTTAAGGAGCATACAACTCTCAGCCAAATCTATTCCAGTGAAAAGAAGTGAAACTGTGTTTGTTTTCCTTGTAATTGCTATTTACAATGTGTTGGTTGCCTGAGGGAAAAGGACAGACAATTACCAGAAAGGTTCTAAATACACTTTTAAACACTAAGAGCCTAAAATTTCAGACAATAAACTGAATTACAATTACTGTCCATAGACTTGGACACACATCCTCAGGTAATTAAATTCAGTCTGTTACAATCCACTGTTTGTTATGACTTTTGATGTATCACTGCTGCTGAGATGGCACAAACCACTCAGGAACCCAAAATGCTTTACCGAGGGATGGGGGGGGGCGGGGGGGGGGGCGGGGAAGAGGAAGGGCGGTGTGGGTGTGGAAAGTGAGGGGAAATAAATCACAAAACCACCAAATATTTTTTATTGAACTTTATCCCAGTGAAGGTTGGACATGTTTGTGACAAGCCATGAAGGTTAAGTATAAAAAGTGATGGATGAGTGTGCAGAAATCCAGTTTTCTTCTTGTATGAGTGGGGGACTTAAACAGAGCACCTAAATGGACATACAGTTTTGGGGTTGGGTTTTCTGCTTTGGTTGGGTTTTATTCTTTTTAAATCTAGCACTTATTTCTTCTTACAACTGTTTTTAAGATGTTCAAGTATAAATGGTTCCATGTAAAATTTTCAACTTGTCTGAGAACAGGAATATGTTATTTGATGACACAGGCCCCAAGCTTCCACACGCTGAAGCACAATTCAGTTTTACCTGGTTTACAGGGTATCTGTCTTAAGAGACCCTGAAAACATCATTTGCCTTCTTTTCCTACAAGTCACTGCTAGACACCACTATTTAGTACTTTTAGTCTACTTTTGCCACATATGTGCAAATAGGCCTCTTAAAATTGGCACCATATCCAAAAGAAAGTGCTGATCCTAAGAAATTGCAACTCGTCAACAGGGCCAAGATAGCAGAAAGTTCTGGCACCTTGCAGGACTGCAAAAAATGCCTGTACTTTAGAATCATTAAGGCAGATATTTTATCTACTTCACATTGAATTCTCAGCAACCTGATGCTTGTTTAACAGCCTTGGCAATAGAAAGTGAACTGGGAGTAGCAGCTTCCATGTGTGCATGCAAGCCTATCAACACAAGCTATCAAACTGACAACCATGTGCAGTCCTCAATATATTTGAATTTAGTGCACCTACACAGAATCAAATACATATTATTATACATATTAGGGTGTGAGTGTATATACATATATTAGGGTGTAATACATCTACACCCACAAAAACATCACCTGTCTCAGTCAGAAAACTGGATTACCTATCCTTGACCCGACCAGGACCAGACTCTTCTCACAGGCACAAAGACCAGATTTTTCAGCTGAGCATTTCTAACATGGAATTCTGTTCACTGGGTGAATGTGGCTGGTAATGAACAACTACCTCTTCCTGCTTCTCTGCTCTACAGTACCTATGTGCTATACCACAGCTGAGAGGGTATGAAAGAATAAAGCCTAACCCAGAAAATGCACTCTGCTAATCCAACAAAGTTGTCTGTTTGATCCTCACACTGGCCATTCACTTAAGAGCTGGACTCAATAATCCTCGTGGGTCTCTTCCAATTCAGAATATCCTGTAACTAACTCTTGTCTCCTGTAACTTAAAATCAAGCAAAACTCTCCCTCTTTAGTACCTCATCTGTGACGACCCACCCTTACAGTATGCTGTTGAGAGGCAAGATGATGGTGTGTGAGGGGAAAACCATAGCAACGAGCCTGCCGCTGACTGCCCTTTAGTCAATGCATTTTAGAACAGGCCCCTTTTTATTTCTTAAAACAAGGTGAGTTTTCTGTTGGGTTGGCTTTCCTGGTTATGCTGAATCACATTTTTTCCATTAATATTACAGCTGCTTAAAAGCAACCCCAAGCAAAACAATCTCTCCTTGGTTTCTTCTTGGGAGTTTTATATTTTGGTTAATTTTCCTTTAACCTGACCTCAGGAGACCTTCTCAGGCCTACACACAGACTTAAGACAGCCTCTAAGGAAACTCTGTAGTCAAGCACCAAGACTAATAAAAGCACTATTCATCTAACTAATACGTGGAGCTGTTAGTGACGAGTCAACCTATCCAGTAAAACTAGAGACATAGTTTTTGTCAATTTATCCAACTCAGCAATAAGCAAAATGACTGCATATACATTCTAATGGAGTTGTACAAGTCAGAGCACCATTCCAGGTAATGTGCAAGATGAAATTTGGAGGCAAGAGTCTGACCAAGGCTTCATGTGCTAGGTGTGGTTTATTATCTACCTTAACCATTTTTCATTTTGGCAGCAAGTTCAGGGCTTGTCATGCCAATTTAATTATTTTACTATTTGAACTTTGCATCTTTATCAAGGCAATTGTGCAAACACTTGTCTACTCAGCTTTATTTTTCCCAGATTAGTTTTACACATTTAGAAAGTTTGATCAAGCTGAATTACCATTCTTAAGCAAACTAGGAATGCACCAAAAGGTTTTGCTGTGCTATAGCATCTCTTAGAAAAGCTGACTGCATTTGCTTATGCAGAGCGGGGAGGAAACTGCAGTTGCATTTTAGAGCTCCAAGAGGAATAGTGGTGATAAACACATTTTCCACCTGCCAGGGGAGAAAAGGCAGGACAGCACCAACAGCCACTTTTGTCCGCAGGAAACGAGGTGGGGCATCAGTGGAAAAGAGAACTGGAAAAGAAGGAAGGTACCGGGAACACACAAGCACGGCATCAGGAACTCGCATCAGAGCGGCGTAACTTTCAGCAGCATCCTCCTCCCCGTGCTGCTGCTGCAGCGCCTCTCCCCTGGGGGCTACCGCGGGGACGGCTCCGCGCCCCGGGCCCGGTGGGGCGGGCGCGGGCAGGGCGCTGGCCGCCCCCCGCCGCCCGAAGGAAGAGGAAGCGGTGCCGGGCCCGCAGGAAGTGCCGCTGCCCCGCGCCCGCCGCCCCCGGCCCGGCGGCCGCTGCGCGGGGGCGGCCCGGGCGCTCGGCAGCCGCAGCGCCGTGACAGGTGGCGGCGGCGACAGGCGGCCCGGCGGCCACGGCCCCGCAGGCAGCGCCCGGCAGGACCGTCTGTCACCCGCGGGGGCCGCGGCGAGGGCGCGGGCAGCCGCTGTCCTCGCCCAGCGGCGCACCTGCCCTGCACGCCCCTACCTTGTTGAGGTGGGGGTCGCGGAGCACCTCGTAGCCCCTCTTCATGGTGAGCTGCAGGGGCCGGGCGGCGTCCCGCCTCTTCTCGGCTGCCTTCCCTGCTTGCATGGCGCGGCGCGGCGGGGCTGACTGCCGTCAGGTCGCTGCGGGAGCGGAGGCGAAGCGGCGGCTCCTCCTGCCGAGGTGACCGCCCGGCGGGGTGGGATGATCCTGCCGGGAGGGAGGGGGAGAGGGAGGGGGCAGAGCCGCGGCGAGGCGCCGCCGCCGCCGGGAGGGGGTCACCGGGGCGCCGCTGAGTCACCGGCGGCTCCGCGCACACCCGGGCGGCCTCCCAGGTGCGAGGGACAGCGTGGGTGCGGACCTGCAGCCCTGCCCGGGGATCTAGGGGGTGCAGGCTGCGCTGCCTTCTATCGCAGCGGAGAGCCCGTCCGGGCCGCCCGGAGAAGCAGGCCGGTCCGGGATCCCCTGCTGCGGGGGGCTCGCAGGCGCGGCTCTGCCTCGTCACGCCGGCTTTGGCACGGGAGCTGCCGAGCACCGCGCCCGGACCCCATCGGCCAGGGTCCCGCAGCTCAGCTGAACCCCCTGGGCGCGGCCACACGCAGGAGCCGGGCCTCTGCGCTTGAGTGACATTCAAGTTTCACTTTCCTTCTGCTATTTAAATGGCCATGAAATACAATCTTTCCCGAAGGGGACGGACTGCGTAGCTTGTTACAGTTAGGAGCGCATGTTTGATGTAATTAGCTGTGGGTTGGCTTCAGCTGTGGTGATTGGGGTTAGGTCTGGTCAGGATGGCGAGAACTGGGGCAGAGCAGGTGTTATCTGGTTTGTACCGTTAGCTCTGGCATTTGTTTGCAGTATGTTCTGAAATTCTTTGCATACAACTCATTGTGTACTGTATGACTGTGACTTTATTCCTCTAAATTCATGTATGTAAGCAAAAATAATTTCCATATGGATGTCGTAGTCCTGCTGGAGATTTTACACAGCTTTGAATGTGTGACTAGTGGATCAATTTAGAAGGGTTTGGTTTCTGTTGTCAAGCAGCAATGAACAGATCAAGATTTTGCAGCTCATTCAAACTTACCTCTTCACATTTAATGAGTAGGCCTTGTATGCATATTACTACCACCTCAACTTTTATTAAAAAAAAAAAAAAAAAGACTCCCACAAATCCAGCCTCTACTGAATTTGCTATTAAGTAGCTCTGAAAAGTTTATTTACAGTTAACTAACAAAGGAAAGTTGGAAGCATTCCAAGTCTCTATTTTTGGAAACTTGACTTGCAAGTCAGCAGAAAATTCAGTAAATAGATTTCTCTCTTGCTCCACCATCTCAGTATTATGGAAAGAAGTAAACTAAAACTAGAAAATTTCTTCAAAACTTTAAACTTGGAGTCTTTCTGGTCAATTATCCAGCTTTCCTTGGATTTGTCTGGCTAGCTAAATACCTTCCTCCCCACCCAAGCCCTGAATATTACCTGTAATAGGTGTCAGGGATATGGGGTTTCATTTCAGGTCTTTCTTAGTTATAAAATTGAAAAGCAACATAGAAACATCCTTTCTCCTTTCTTTGTGAGTGCACTGAAACCATTCTGATAGAATGCTAACCTAATGCAGTATTTCATCTGAGATTCATGTGTACTGATGTAATTTTTATCTTCATGTTGCAACACTGTTTATAAAAAAACCCTCTTTGATTTATGTCAAAAGTCATTGCAATCAGTGTGAGTACCTGCTCAGAGGTCTGACCCCTGCTAAGCACTTGTCCTGGCTCACCTTGCCCAAGTTATGAAAGGTATATAACGAAACAGCTAATTGAAGTCAAGTTCACTGGGATATATAATTTTTTTAATGTAATCAGACTTCAGAAACCATTTACTGTTGCGTTTGAAGTACAAATTTACCCCTTCCTATCTTCTTAAAATTACAATTTATTTCCATTTGTTATGTTCAAATCCTAGTAAAAACTAAATCGTAACTATCTTTGGAGATAAATGAGTGGTAAGAATGGCAAAAGATCTTTTCAGCTCAAAAAGAAGACCAAAGAAACAAGCAAAAATGATGTCACATGCCACCTGTCACCTGTAGAAATCTTCCACTTGAGACCTGGAACATTTTGCCATTTAATGAGATTGGTAGGGATTTATTTGTCCACGTCTGCTGTTAGTGATTACTTTTCTTCTAGACTTTATACCCTCCTGCAAATTCAGTTGTGCATTTGTATTGCCTTTATAGAGTATCTTTGATCAAGAGAAATACTAGAGTGGCTTTTCCAGGACCTCAAAATATTCAAACCATTGAAATACTTCAGAGGTCTAAAGGTGTAATGCTCAGCAGTTACATCTGCAGTCAGAGGTCATTATTCCAAAAGAGGACTGTGTTGCATAATAAAGCTGTATTACAGGACTATAAATAAAGCCTTTGTAAGTGACCAAGTATTTGTAATGTCTGTGTACACAATACAGGTATTTTTGTAAATGTTATCCCGTATTCAGATTATTAGTGAGCATTGTACACTATCAATGTGTTTCTGACAGAAAATACAGTGGTTTTGCCCTTCTGGCAGGCACCTAATTCTTTTTCTCAAATGGTTTCCATATGGAACACTTTTAAAACTCTTACTCATTATTTTTCATAAGTACTTATGGTTTCCTCCCACCT
Source organism: Corvus cornix cornix (assembly GCF_000738735.6). NCBI lineage: Eukaryota > Metazoa > Chordata > Aves > Passeriformes > Corvidae > Corvus > Corvus cornix. The sequence continues at coordinate 80,390,035 of NC_047056.1, read as the reverse complement.
TCTGTATTCTTGTCTCTCTCAAATCTCCTCAGATGTTCTCAGGATATATGAAAAACTCTACTTGAAATGGTCCTAGGGAAAAAAAAGCCTAGAAGGAACATTGGTGGTGTGATTTAACCCCAGCCAGAAACTAAGTACTGTGCAGCTGGTCACTCACTTCCTGAGAGGGGGAGGAGAACTAGAAAAAAGGTAAATCATATGGGTTTAGAACAGATTGATAAACAAAATAAGTAAAATACATAATAATAGTAACTAAAAGTGAGATAACAAAACGAGAGGAATAAAACCCAAGAAAACCAAGTGATGCACCAGACAATTGCTCACCACCTTCTGACCGAAGTCCAGCCCATCCCTGAGCAGCAACTGGCCCCTCCTGGCCAAATCCCCCAATTTAATTTACTGAGCATGATGTTGTATGGTATGGAATATCTTTTTGGTTAGTTTGTGTCAGCTGTCCTGGCTATGCTCCCTCCTGTCTTCTTTTGTGTCCTTGTTGGCAGAGTATGAGAGAATGAAAAGTCCTTGACTGAGGGTAAACACTATTGAGCAACAGCTGAAACATCAGAGTGTTATCAACGTGATTCTCTTACTAAATCCAAAATGCAGCACTGTACCAGATATTAGGAAGAAAATTAACTCTATCTCAGCCAGAAACTTGACAACCTGCTTTGTCAAGCCAGTAGTAAGGACAGATAAGTACAGGAAAAAATATTTCTTTGTTGTAGTTAATTAAGATGACTCACTCTGTTTAAATACTTAAGAATGGAACTTGGGAAATATCCTTGTGTTAGGCTATCAGTGATCAGAGGATTTGGACTCCCTTAAACTATTTTTTGAACCACTGTTCATTTTGGGAGCTCCATATCCTGCTGTGACACTGGGGAGGGTTCAGCTTCCGGGGCTACCAGTTTGGAAGAAGGGAAAGGGAACTCTTATGTCCTGATGAAAACATCCAGTTAACTACTTTTAGGGTGGTACTTGTGTGTCATGTCTGACTTACCCCATTAAGATCTATAGTCGAACTATTATCAGCTGATGGTAACAGTTGGGTGCTCCCTGTGGGTCACGGTACTCCAGGCAAGACCTCAGCAGCCCTGAATCAATGGAAGGCCTTGCTTCATATGTGCTATCCATGGCAATGCCCTCCATACTTCTCAGCACAATGTTTGCTTTTTTGCAATAGTGCGACACTGTTAACTTCTGCTGGGCTTGCAATCTGGTACAGCCCCGGGTCCTTTTGTGAGGGGATGGAGGTTAGGGGAGGTCATAGAGTTGTTTGGGTTGGAAGAGACTTTGAAGATCATTGAGTCCAACTGTTAACCCAGCGTTGCCAAGTCCAACACTAAACCATGGCCCTAAGTGACAGGTCTACATGACTTTTAAAGAGCTCCAGGGATGGTGACTAAAAAAAGCATGGAGATGCTCCTTAACCCTCCTTTTGCTGCTAATGTATTTATAGAAACATTTGTTTTTATACATTTGTTTACTGAGTTACAAATTTTTATTGAGTTATGAATTTGTTTTTTGGCTTGGCAATACCAAGTCAAATTTGGCAGGGACACGAGGTTAGTTTTAGAAAAGATGAAGCATTAGTGGTAGCAATCCTGACTTGTGCTAGGTAATTTGAAAATGAAGTTAAATTTTTCATCATTGGGAGATATGTTTTTAGTTGGGCTGAAGGAGAAGCAAAAATTGGACTGTATAAGCAGTATGAGGTAATTGTTTAATAATGATTTATTACCTAGAAGTGATTTTTATAACACAAAGGTGGATTTTGAAAAAGATCTACTTCAAAGTAGACAATGGACTCCTGAAGTTAAGAGCAGAATTTACTAGAAGGTTTGAAATGCCCAAGTGCCAGCACTCTGAGGTCCCTGCCAGCCTCCCTGCCCCTGCCCACACTCCCAGGGTTCCTCCCCACCCTGCCATGGTTCAGTACCCCATATCAGCTCTCAGAGCCATCAGTCACTGCCCCAGCAGTGCCACAGCCTTGCTTGTTCCTGGCCGTGGGCCCTGATGTCCCAGACCCTGACCACCTGTGGGGTGACTTGCTAGCCCGGCCCCTGCAGCTTTGTAACTATGGAGTCACTCAGTGGTCAGGTCCCTGACCCTGGTTACCCTCACCAGGCTGACCTTGCTTCACGTCCTCAGCTCAGCCTCAGACCAGCCTCAGCAGCGGAGCACACATGGACGGGGCTGCCCTCGGCTGCCCCGGCCTGCCCTCCTCCTTCAGTGGGGGTGGTGGGAAGAGCCCTGCCTGGTGAGACATTGTCTGCCTTGCTGGCCTAAACAGGGACCTCCCTGGCCTCAGCCCCCAGCGCACCCTGTCCGGGAGATGGGTATGGAGAAGGAAGAGCCAGGCTCTTTTCACAGAGGAGGAGTGCAGTGCCAAGAGGTGGCAGTAGCAAGGTGCACCCACAGAACGTCCAGTTGGGCTTAAGCACAACACTTTCAATCAGAAGGGTGGTGAGCACTCGAGCAGGTTGCCAAGAGAGGTTGAAGAGTTTCATGCCTGGAGCTTTTCAAAACTTGACAAGGCTGTGAACGATCCAGCTTTGAAGTTCAGTTTGTTGACAACAGAAGGCTGGGCCAGATGAACTTCAGGCATCCTTTCCAACCTGGACTGTTACATGATTCTGCGGGTAGTACACTGCTGAGAGTAACAAAGTCTCTGAACGTGCAGGCATTTTTACAGGAATTTCATTAGAGCCACAAAAGGCTGTTCCTGCTCATGAATTCACCGGCTTTCTTTGATCTTGCCCTTCAATTTCTGACTCTCCTTCTATTTAGGCTTATATCTGCTTGGCCAGTGGGATTTTTACTCCAAATTTGCTTCATACCTCTCACCCTTTATCCCTTTCTGCTAAGGGTTTTATCCTACATGCCTTAAATATAGTTAAACTGTTGAACTTCAACAACTAGTGGCAAGTATCCTAAGACTCCACGATTTTGGAATCCAGTGCTGGACTCCTAGAAATACTAAAGTTATTTCAGCATAACACATACATAATATATATATAAGTCAATAGAACAGTAAGAATGCCTGTTGCAATTTCTGTTAGTCAATATTGCATTGTCCAGGTGTCACAGGAAAAAAGCAGTGCCTGGCCCAGTACATGTTGTTGGAGGTGCTGAAGCACTGTGAGAGAATTCACGCACACATGGTACCATTAGAAACTTCCATCCGTTCTCAAGTCAGATGTAAATTAGGAAGAGGCAAATAGGATGAGTTGCACGTCTACATAGCCACTCATGCTTCACAGTAGGCCTGGGGTACAATGAGACTAATTTTCCTACATCCCAGTGTTAACATTTTGACTGATAGACCATGTCCTTGTTATTATAGTAAATCTAGCACAAGGCAAATAAAATATGCATGCCACAGTGCAGCATATTCTCAGAAGATATTCTGGCTGTATTTATGTTTCAAGAAGATTAAATAATGGTCAAGATAAGCATCCAGCCCTTTTTCAGTTTTGTTCCAAATAGCACAGTTTTCTAAGAATTTTTCTATTTCTATAAAAAAACCCCACAAAACTGTAGAGGCCCAGCTATTCACTTGTTGTCTTTTAATCTCACGAGAGCAAAACTAATGTGAGGAGTAATAGATTTCAAATGTGATTTAAAATGCCACTATTTTGAATGTACAGACGCTCTGGAGTAACTTAAATGACCTACATAAAGGCATAAAAAATCACATTCCTTCTCTTCAAACTATTCAAAATCAAGCAAATCTTCCTTGAAATATCCTTTTAAAACTAATTTCCTGAATTGGCTGGAGATGAGGAATGTAAAATATTTCTAGACTCCCAAGCCTGCTTATCTGAAGGATAGGGAATCTTTGTAGTGTTATCTTTTCATCACTAATGCAAATGCTTATTTTAACACTGCACATGGTTTTAGAAATTTAGATGTGCACATTTATTTCCATCTCAAATATTTTAGAGGTATTTTGTGGAAGAATGTTTCAGATTAGGAGAATTAAAAATTTTTAGACTGTTTGGTTAACTGTCTCAGAACAAATTTTCCTTGGCTTCATTTTAGTTGCGCTAATACTGAATTCAGAACTGAAGATTTTTTAATGCCAGAATTAAATTACTATGACTTTATGGTATGATTTGTATCTTAATGCTGGGAGTTCACTGTCTTGCTAGGAATAGTAGGATTTAGGAAAAGGCCCCAAACAGCACATTTATTTGAATTGGTGTATCAGATCTATGTTCCAGGAATAAGAGTGGAAATTCTTCAAGACTCCTTCCATTGTTTATAAAAAGAGGGTGAATTCTTTCAGCTCTGCCAATTAGACAAAATTTCAAACAACTTCAGCACCTTCAGGATAACTTTAGAATAGTATTAGCAAGTGCACTTCCGTTGTTTGCTTCCATGGTTTGCTTCCATGGTTTGCTTCCATGGTTATGCCTGGCACAGGAATTTTAACAGTTTAGCAACAAAGTGTGCTCAGAAATGTTCCTCTTTTAACTACTTCATCTCCTATACACAGGAGTCCATGAAGGGCTTTTTCTTTTCCACATGCTAATTACCATAAATATTTTGGAGATTGTTCTACAAACTCTGTTTTGTTTTCCAAATCATTAGCAATGTTAAAAACAAACCTTCTAAAAAAAATGTTGGCAGAAACTCAAACACAAGTCCTAGTTCATCAGAAACCCTTCCCTATGCAAAGGGAACTGTGTGGGGTCCTTTACATGCAGTTCACTTGCCAAAGCACGTGAGGTTTAGCACATGAGATTCCAGCCGTGCTTAGGTTTTTTATGTACAAATCACTTAGACAAGACCAATTAAAACTTAAAAGCAGTTGAATCATCAGGGAAGAAGGATGAGGCAGTACTTTGTGAGGTAGAGAATTGCCACTCTGCTTTAACAGGAGGCTGTACAGACTAAGTAAAGGAATCATGGACATTGATGGCAATGATATTTGGTTTGTAATGACTTGTAAAATGCCTAGACAGCTTCAACATGAGTACACAACGCAAGGGCAAAAGTAGTATCATGGAATTCACCATTACTGTGGCTTTGGAGTTACAGGGCAAGGATGACAGAGTTTCAGAAATAATGTGGCGTTGTTTCCTGTGCATAGCAATTAGTTGGTGGCCTAGTTCAGATGAGGGTTTCAGTGTCTTATAAAACGTCCAAAGAATAGCTGTCCTAGTTAATATAATTGACTGCAAGGGACAGTTGAAGGGCACAGTTTATTTATTTCAGGAAACTTTATCCAAAAATTAAATAAATTTGGGCTATAAACAAGCTGTAGGGAAAAATATGAGTAAACGAGAAATTTTAGGTAGAGTAAATGAAGTAGACCAATAAAAACATTACTGCACAGCATTAGATATCTTACCTGGCAAATAATCAGGTGTCTTCTTGCTTAAGTTTGTGAGCTATTTTATTGATTCATACTTGTAAGAAGAGACTTCTTGAAGAAAAACATTACTCAAAATGTGTTTAAGTGTTTATGTACAATAGATAAATATATAAATAAATAGAACTACATACCACTACTTGTTACTCTATCCTACCATTACTGCTTCTAGAGTCCTCATAATTCTTCCAGAGAATGCTTACACCATGGGTTACCCTTATGGCCTTACCCAAAACCTCTAAATCTCCATTAAAAACAATGTTATTGATTTTCAGCAAATCCCACCTCTATACAACCCCTGCAGTCTGTGCTGTGGCATGCCTCAAAAGGAAGGCACTGATAGGGGAGGGACAACAGCTACAATGACTCAGAGACCTCTTTCCTAACTGGTGCTAAGTAAATTAAGGTAATCCGTTGTGTATGTGTAATATTTGGATTGAATATAATCTGCCATTTTGTTACTCGTTCATTTGCTATTGAAAGGACTTTTGAAACTGCATCTCACTCTGCCTCCCTCCCTGCAGCTGTAAGCATACAGTCAGACTTTCTTTTGCCAAGCTCTATTTGGCAAAGAAGAGAAGTTTCATGAGTCAGAAAAGACAAGACTTTCTCAAAATCCTGGTATAATCTATCTTTTCTATATGGAAAAGTTCTTCTATGAACTTTCCCTGACAGTGAACAAATGCTGCAGGTGACATGTGGTAACTGAGATAAGGGTACAAGTATAACCCTTGTTCCCTACATAGTGTGTGCTCCCCATTGTCTGAAAGCCAGAGGTTGTCCTACTTTTGGTGCCTGTCATCTGTGGCCAAACCAAAGAACCTCCATTACCCCAACAGTGTTAATGGTTGGTTGGCCAACACTAACCAGGCCTGCCGGAGATGGACACAATGTGCACATATCTGTGCTGTGGAGCACTATGGAAATTTACCTCTGCACTACTCAGCTGCTCATATTTATCAACCAGCTTGTCATTTAAAAACATAGCTGTGATCCTACTGTACTGTGCTAATTCCATGCGTTAGGAGCACTGGTCTGCAGAGAGACAGTTATGAATTTATTGTGGCTGTCAATAAAGTGGTTGTCATATTCAAGCCCTGTATGCTGCAGCTTCACTAGGTGCTTATTCCACCAAAATTTTCAGCAGGAATAGATCACAACAGTTGATGCTCTAGCAGAAACTGAAAAAGGCAAATAGAAAATCAAACATGAAGGGTTTTGACAAATACCTTCAAATACATCTGCATGAAGGATGAGGAGGGGCAACAGGCTTCTAGCAATGCAGGCCCGTCCCAAAGCAAGTCCAGTCATCGTGGCACAATGAATATGGGCTATGTTCCCAGAAATCATAGTGTAGCACAGGTTCCACTGGCATAAGGTTTAGTATCCATTTATCCTTGGTAATGCAGACTGCAGGTGGTGGATTTGGACATGAGGAAAACCAAAACAGATATATGTTGCACTATTAGCATATGTTAAAGAGAAATGTCAGTGTTCTTTATCACATGAAATAGTGCTTCTCCATCATAAGGTGACAGATCTTTCCTCATTAAGCAGCCACCTAAAGGTGGCGGGCTTTTTTCCCCTTTTGTTACAAGAATTAAAAAAAAAAATTAATTGCCTCCAGTGCAAGAGTCCCCAGGGGTTTTTTTCACTGTGTGATGTAGATACAGCATTAACTAGTGAAATATAGGTAGACTGGAAAGGAGTTTTGCAGAAGGCAGGAGTTAATGGTCCATGCAGTGCTTCCATAAAGTAGGTAGCTGAGTAGGCAGCATCTTTCTGTTATTCTTGTAACTGACTACAGACAGTTTACTTGTAATGAAATTATACTACATACTTGCTTTTACTTCTCTGATCATCTGTGCCTCAAAACTGAGCTAATTTGATTCTTTCCTGTTAGAAATAATTTATTCCAACTGAGTCAGAATTCAGTGTGCGTTTTAGACCCCAAAGGAATTGTTTGTTCTAAGAATCAGCTACGTGGGATGTGCAGTGAGTCCAGGCTCAGACCCTTGAACAGATTGTTCAGCTGAAAGGGGGAGGGTAACTTAGAAGGTATCAATTTCAACTTCTCTTTAAAAGATATCTCAATTCAAATGGTATAACGTGGTTGCTCTCAGGCCAGATGTTGGTATGTTCAGTTTTAGGTATAAGGTCATACTATGGTTGGGTCAGGAACAGAATCTGTGAGAAATGTAATCTCCCTCTCAGAAGAGCACCACTGTAATCACTGTATCCTAACAAGCATAACAGTGCCAAGATGCACTGAGGGTATGTTCAATTACACATGGCATTTGCACAACATTTAATCTACAAACTATTTTGTAAAGACCGAGTGAATAATCTTCATGCCACCTACCTGGAAACATGTAGTTGCACTTTTTTACCTTCATTTTGCAAAACATTATGCTGGGTGTTGAGTATCCCGAATCTCCTTTGGTTTCCAGAATAGCCCATGGCTTTCCTAGAACTGTGCCTTTAAATGATTTAGCAGCTTTCAAATACACTTAGCTAGTGTATATGTAAAGACATAGTCCCTTCCCCTCTGAGTTTTAAATCTGAGATCCTTATCCAGCAAACATTTCTCTGCCTATTAGATTTTTATATATGTGAGAGGTTCACATTAAACTTCCACTGGGAAATATTTACAGAAAGACCACACCTGCTGAGCTTCAGCCTTTTGGCAAGTGCACTATAGAGGCCTATTGGGAATTCATGGAAGAGAAAAGTTGCCTGCATTTAAAAACGGTGTGAACCCTCCATGCTCTGAAGCTATGTGCGTTTATATTTAGATAACCTGAAAGCTCTGCATATAAATTGTGAGGGAGATTAATGAATGTGCATGTGCAATATATCAAACATTTGGTGTCTCAGCCACTATTTTCATATGTACCAAAGTGCATGGGTGTTTGTTACTGAGAGCTGTATACAATGAGACATGTTTAAAGTTTAAAAAGACACATTATTTGAATGTATCTGAATGCAGAAACCAGTGACCCACTTTCTTTAATAATGGGGAAGAACTTTTTGTGTTCCAGCAAGTATTTCTAAAGGGGTTTGTGAATCAAGCAGTCCTGAGACAGATCATATTAGAATATAATACTGATGCTTAAAAGAAATAAAATGGAAGTTCTATCTCAGCCATGGCTTTGGTTTCTAATTTTTTTTTTCCTTTGGCCACATTTTTTTCATGGAATCTACTACAATGTATTTTTAAGAAGCTATGTCGTGTTTTACAAAAGAAAAACACTATGTATAAAATATATATCCTTTATCTTGCCTGTGGACTCCATGCTACAGCTGTAAATTTCTTCTTTCTTACTTACTTCTGATGACAAACAGTATGAAGACATCAGTGGATTTAGCATGGTATGTATTATTTATTTATGTCCTAAAGTTGTTAGCAGTTGTCTTGATGAGACTGAATGCTCTACAGCTCTTGCTAGCCTTGCAGTGGCTCTCAGTCCCCTTTCTCTTCTCACCCCAAGCTCTTTAATAGGTCTATTATTTCATTTGGTTAAGGTACAGCATGTCTCATAGTTTTAGCTTCTGAATCTTCTCCCTTACACCTATAGATGGCATTCATATGAATCTTTAGCATGTTGAGCCTTCTCTGTAGTTTCTAAAAATATGTTTGCTGTCTGAAAATGCTTTCTTCCAAATGGCAACTCAGATTCCTGAACACCATAGGTTTAATTCAAGATATATTAAAAAGACTCTGCATGAAGTGAAGACTTTAGATCTGTCTATATTTAGCTTCCTTTTTTTCACTGGTAACTGAACCATGTATTGTAACAACCTGCTCATTTCTAAAGAGCAGTGATCCTGTCTCCTGCAGAGGCTGCTTCACTATGCAGTCTCTCCTGCAGGGTGCTGAGCACTCTGGCCCTCATTCATCGAAGTCTTTAGATACTGAGCTGCTGGACTAAGATCAGAGTCTAACACTTTTCAGGATATAGCTTTGCTCCAAAAAGGACTGCTCATCCTTTACTCCGGTCAGAGGATGGGTCCTAAATAAAGCAAATAATCTTGTCTTTCAGATTTGGTTGTTTGGCAGAAGAGAGACTATTAACCTAGACTGGAGGACTTTAAAATCAGTTCAACTTATAATATTCCATCTGCTTTGCTGTATAATGATGTTAAGGTTATGATAAGGTGTATATTTCTGTGTAAAAGTTAAATTAATAGCAAAAATAATACCAAAAAATAATCTAACACATTCTAGCTTTGTTATTCTTTCATCAAGCAATAATGAACTGGGAATTTGGCCAGTATAGTAAAAATATACTTATAAAATCCTACATTATCCTTGTGGCTCTCTACCAAATCAGCATATTTTGTGATTCTGTGAATTAAGCACTTAGATGTATGTGGACTGCACAGAAAAACAGTGAAATAATTGATTCATGTATGTGATTACTAGTGTACCAATTAAAAACAAACCTTTTCTTGGAAGGCAGGAAGGCAGTGCAACTTCGAGTTAGAACTTAGTAATTTAGTCCATGAACTGAGAGGAAAACAGAAAACTATCTCAAACATACTGGGGTTATGTTCTTCAGGAAAGGAAAAATTTTGGATCATCTAACTGGCACTCATATATACACTGCATTTTAGTGTGAAAAAGAAGAATAAATTTCAAATGTGGCAGTGGTGCCATGCCACGTCACTCACTTTTGTAGCTATAGCTGTGGAGGGAACACAGTAAAGCAGATCAGCAGCTCAATTTAATTAAAATTAACTTTTTCCAGTTTTTTGCTAACTGAAGTAGTTATCTGCACTCTGTATGATTCACACAGAGCTATATACCAGCATGTAGAAGTGATGCAAAAAGGCTGGAGGGGTGGAATGCCAGCAATAACTTCACTTGGTTGTGGCACTATATGCTTGTCCCAGAGGTACCAGTGGAAGCCTGAAAACTTGTTTTCAGTGTAAATGGAAAACAAGTATTAAAAAGACCCTTTCTAGGTAGATAGAAGAGCTTTGTAGTTGACTCTGAAAAGAATTTGACCTTCTGCCAGAGACACTGCCTGTGGACATGAGCAATCTTGCAGTTACTGGCTGTTCCATTTGTCGGAAAATACATTGTTGTAGAGAATGTTCCAAAGATATGCTGCTTCAGTCTGTAAAGTTGCATGAGAAAAGCCAGACAGGCAAGAAGGGCTGGAATGAAAAGCAAAAACACTCAAAATCATTGAAGTTATTAAGGCGTAACACACTATGTTATGTATATAATTTTGTTTCTTAGGAAGTGGCTTGCAGGTGTTCGCAAACACTATTTCCTAGCTGTTCTGCAGTGATTGCACTTGTTCCCTAGCTAACTAATTTCACTCTCCAGTTTCCGTTTCAGTTTGCATGTGATCTCACATTTCCCAGGTGCTGGAGCAGAGATTCCCCTGCGGCCCATGGTGGAGATCATGGTGAGGCAGCTGTCCCTCAATGGAGGTCCACGGTGGAGCAAATATCCACTGTGGAGCAGATATCCCATGGAGGACCTCACTTTGGAGCAGGGGGATGCCTGAAGGAGGCTATGACCCTGTGGGAAGCCTGTGCTGGAGCAGGCTTCTGGCAGGACCTGTGGCCTCGTGGAGTGAGGAACCCACACCTGGAGCAGGTTTGCTGGTGCCATAGGGGCCCCACTCTCGGACAGTCTGTTCCAGAAAGCCTGAATCCCGTGGAAGGGACCCACACTGAAACAGTTTGTGAAGAATTGCAGCTCATGGGGAAGACTCGCACTGGAAAAGTTAGCGAAGGACTGTCTCCTATGGGAGGGACCCCATGCTGCAGCAGGGGAAGAGCGTGAAGAGCCCTCCCCTGAGGAGGAAAGAGTGGCAGAAGCATGTGATGAACTGACCGAAACCCCCATTCCCTGTCCCCCTGCACTGATAGAAGTGAGCAGGTGGAGAATTCAGAAATTAAGATGAGCCTGGGAAGATGTAGGGGTGGAGGGAATGTAGGGTTTAGATTTGTTCTTATTTCTCATTATACTACTCTGATTTGATTGACAATAAATTAAATTAATTTCCAGGTTGAGCCTGTTTTGCCCATGACAGTAATTCCTGAGTGATCTCCCTTGTCCTCATCTTTACCCAGGAGCCTTTAGTTGTGTTTTCTTTCCCATGCCCAGGTGAGGAGGGTAGTGATAGAAAGACTTTTGTGGGCAAATGGTGTCCAGCCAGGCTCAAGCCATCTCTGTCAGTAAAAAGACATTTTGTAAGTGCAATCTTTGGACATGTGACAAGAGGGCATTTGTAATGTTATCCAGATAATCTGTAGTGATTTAAAATCCTATTCTAGTTTCTGTATCACTAGTTTTATTATTTGATTAAAATCCAGCAGAGCATTAAGGATTAAATTTGTCTGAGGATGAATGATTTACAATTAGTTAGAAAAAATAAAGGTATTAAAGAATATACCAGGTTAATTTATTTGACAAATGAATGTAAAGCTACTTACACGAACATTTCAGAACACAGAAGCACCTGGTAGGTAATAAATTTTGTAGAAGCAATGAAAAAATAATTGGTTGAGAACTGTAAAAACAATGCCAGGAGTTGTAGCTAAGATCTATCTCACTAAGAATGCAGGGGTTGACTTCCACTGCACCCCACAGTTGGTCCCTTCAGTAGGTGACAGTCTATAGGCCAAGAAATCCGCTGGTAGGGAAGGTATAAGGGCATGCTATACTTGGTAGTTAGGGCATGGTATGGTGGTATCCAGCCTGGGATTTGTACAATTAATTTGTATTACAATAGCTGCTAATGCCAAACTTTTAGTATTTTCCATTTTAATGTCAATAATACTACGGTTATGTTGGCATCTAGCTTCCTGAAACACTACATGTTCTTAATTTGTTTATGTTGGTGACATTTGTTATTTTACAGTAGTGTAGGAAACCCATAGTGGTGACTCATTTAAGCCACGTACTGTCTGTTTGAATTTGACTGTGATTTTGCTGTATCAACAGGATCAACAGCATAATTTTGAGCACTGCAAATGTAAAGAAACAAACTGTTCCAAGAAGTCTATGTATATTTATATCTGTGGGTATTGTTAGTTTAGGTTGTTGCATTCAAGTGTTACGAAGTGTTCATATATTCCAGATCAATTACTTCAAGTAGATATTAATTGTGTTCCATATATTTTGACAGTCCTAAACACTTTAGTTAAACTTCTAAACTTTGAATAAAAGGTATTGCTAGGCTTCTGGGCACACTGAAATGGGAAGACAAAGAGACAATAACCTGTACAACCAATAATATTCAATCATTTCTACCTTCCATTAAGGACAATGTACTTTTTTTTGTTGACTTCTTCAGCATAGGGGCTGGAGTTTTTTATAAATATCTTCTTAGCAGGTGAGAAGGACATGCAGATCATAGGAAAGCAGTACAAATGGAAAGTAGATCAATGTTATAGCTGACAAATAAACCATGATTGTATTGTAGAAACCACACAGGCTATCTGTGCACTGCTGCTAGTCTGACTTAAGCTCTGCAGACACAGTGTCTGAATCCCTGCTTCTCTCTGTGGGCCTTGGGGATGGTATTTGTTATGGCTCCCTAAAGAAGGTCGCACTTTCCTCTGCAGTTCTTGACTCTTCTGAGAACTGCATTTTCCACAAGGAGCAGAAACACCTCTTTGTTACAAGAGCAGTGCCCCACTAAGAATGTATCTAGGGAACAGCCACATAACTTCCCCTGAGAAATGTGTATTTTTCCCTAATCTTTGCTTTATAATTCTCATTACTAAAAAAAGATAATGGTAGAGGACTTCAGCTAATCAAAGGTTCATCATCAAAAGCAAACATGAAGTGAGGATGACTCCACCCTACAACACTGAGCTTTTGCCTAAACTTGCAAAATCTCCCCATTGGACCAGAAAAGGTCACAGGGTGGTTTCTGGCCTCTCCCAGAACAACACCTCTCTGTCCCTGGGAGTGGTCAGGGAAAGTTTGGGAGCTAGCAATGAGCATTGTTCTGCTTGAGTCTTCTGAGTCCAGTCAGAGCTACAAATTTGGGTGCTCCTAAAATGCATAACATAATCTCCTAGTGTACACATAATCTCCTAGTGGTCACAGTAGCTACCAAGTAATCTGGAGCCTTTTGCTCACCTGACTTCTCATCCTAGCATGGCTTGATGCCTTCGTGATGTCTCACATCTTCCATATCTCACAAGAGAGGAGGTGCATTTACATTAAAAGCCTGGAACAGATTTTGCTTCCATGAGTTTGTCCTAACCACTTTTTATTTATGTAAACTTTTAGAATCCACAACATGTAGGGAGATTCACAGGTTAATTATGTATGCATGCAAAGGTACGTCCTTTGTTTATTTTGAATCTGTTACCTGCTTGTTTCATTTGAAGTTGGTTCTGTTGAAAAAGACAGTGGAAATTCATGCCCTATTTCCTATCTCCATGCCACACAGGATTTTATAAACCTTTATCTTTTTCTTCTAGATCAGCTGTTGTCCAGAATGAGTTTTTCATTTTCTCATACTGAACCTGTTTGATACTCTGCACCCTCTTTACTGCCATTCTCTTGATTTATTTTATAATTTCTGAGACAGATGAAAATAATTACATGTCGTATTCAAGATGTGGGGACACTATAAATTTATTTTATGGTAGCATAGTACTGTTTTCCTTTTTTTCCCTCTATTCTTTCTGTCTGCTTTGACGGCTGTTTAACCATGAGGTGGTATATCAGCAGACATTGTCTGTAGTACCTACTTTGTCCTGGAAGGCCTTTCTTGGATTTAGCTTATGTTTTAAGAGTTTGAGAGAAGAGAGTGTACTGAGAGAGGAAATCTTCAAGAAACCTGTGGTCATGGGAGGAAAATGTTCCCCTTCCTTCTCCTTCCATGCTGGGCTCTAGCTCCTTTTAGAAACAGAAGACCTCATAAGGCTCAAAGGGGGATGCTCAGGTACTAGTGGTGTACCTTTCTCATTTCTTCCCTATGTAATTGAATGTCTTCTGCAGTTAGAGAGACCTAATAAATCAGGTTTTTTTATGTCATCTCCATGAGCTCAATTGCAAGGGAAGTTTATTATCTAACTTCAGAAAATTCCCTAAGAAATCAAACCATTTTCCCAGATGCCTAGACTTGAGGGTGCTGAATGCCATATTGAGAGTAGGTAGCAAAAAGCTAAGGGCTAAGGTTATTAAAACTTGCCTTCAGTAAATTAAAAGGGGATTTGGCTGTTTGCTTTAATGAATGACAAAATGCAGTGGTTAGGCTTGGGAATGATGCCCTCTCCCAAGCAGGCACAAGGATGATGGAGTGCTCTCTTTATCATTCAGCATCCAGGTTCCCTGATTCCCTACTTACTCTTTGCACCAGGCTTCTCAGTCCCCTTCCCTTCTCACACAGAATTAATACTGGCCTTGTACAGAAAAGCTGATTCCTCATATATCTTCTTCTCTTATCCATCAACAACTAACCCTAAACACTATGCCAAAGATTTCTAGTACTAGAAGTCCTCTTTCCTCTAGGGACAGGAGCCCATGGGGAATTTCCTGCCTCTTCATCCCAAGCAGGCATGGGTTCTCATTTACTAATCCTGTCCATGTCCTCAGGCATATATTCGCAGACTCAAGAGTTTTCTCTGACTCCCTTCTGCCAAGCCTGCTGCATTCAGTGATTGATCTTGTATCTAATTTCACTAGTCACCATTTTCCTTGGCAAAACTCTAAAGGGTCTTAATTTGCTGATGTCATTTTTCTAGTTAATTATTGGGTTTGGAGTATTTTTCATATGATTGATATCTCTGCCAGGATTGCAATAGCTATTAGCAGAATTGGGGTTAGTTCATTAAAATACAAAATGTTTAAATACATTATGATATTCTGCTTTTGCCCTTAATTACTAAAGAATTTTATATATTTTCATATCATTTATTATTATGAGAAGGAGTTTGACAGCCAGATACAGTAAAAATATGAAGGTGTTCCAAAATCAGATCAAAACCCAATGCTGTTTTCATTTGAAACCTGAAATTACAAGTCTGACAGGAAATACTTACTCACACAGACAGCTAAAGGAACAGTGACTGTAAAACACTTATGTGATTATACCAGCTCATGAAATTGTCTGTACTTATTAATTTTGTGTCTTGTTTTCAGCTATATGTGTTACAGCACAAAGATCTGACAAGATATGAGCAAGTCTTACTATTGGTGATGGCTGAAAGAAGTGCCCTTTTGCATGGGTAGAATCTGAATTGGGATATCTTGCAGATTTCTTTATTATGCCATTCATTTATGTAAAAGCAGGTCAAACATGAATGACATTTATGTGGATTTTTTGCATTCTCCAAAATCAAGAAGTGACAGGATAGGCCTATAAAATGAAGATTGCTGTTTAACTGTCCTGCTAGCAGCTGGAGGTTATTACAATTCTGAAGTTTATATAGACTTTTCACAATTTTTGTGCATAGGATTTTCTTGTACTGGAATTCCAGAACAGTGGAAAACAAGGGAGCAAGAGAAATATGAAACTATCATGAGAACTATTAGATAAAAAGAGGGAGAGAAAGAGAGAAAGAGATAGGTAGAGAGAAAGGGAAAGAAAAAGAAAGAAAGAAAGAAAAAGAAAGAAAGAAAGAAAGGAAAGAAAAAAGAAAAAGAAAAAAGAAAGAAAGAAAGAAAAAGAAAGAAAGAAAGAAAGAAAGAAAGAAAGAAAGAAAGAAAGAAAGAAAGAAAGAAAGAAAGAAAGAAAGGAAAGAAAGAAAAAAGAAAAAGAAAAAGAAAGAAAGAAAGAAAGAAAGAAAGAAAAGAAAGAAAGAAAGAAAGAAAGAAAGAAAGAAAGAAAGAAAGAAAGAAAAAGAAAGAAAGAAAGAAAGAAAAAGAGAAAGAAAGAGAGAGAGAAAGAAAGAAAGAAAGAGAAAGAAAGAAAGAAAGAAAGAGAATAAGAAAGAAAAAATCTGTCATTTCTGCTAAGCTAGCAAATATAACTGCTCAAAAGTCAAAGTTCTTGTAATTCATTTGGATGCATTGTTTGATAAGGAGTACGACAGTACACAACACCAACATCTCTTCTTTGTAATTGATATAGTGAAGAAAGGAATTTGTGTAAACAGCCACCCCTCAAGTACTGGAATTTTTCTCTTCTTAATCTGTTCCTTCTTGCAAAGAAGTATAGAGCAGTGGCATGGGAAAAACAGAATGATAAAATTTTAAGCATATTGTGAGATATTTAGTCTCAAGACACAATCTCTGATACGTATTTTGAAAATGGTAGAACAGTGTGGATCCAATCTTCCCATAAAAGACAAAACTCTGGAAATCTTGGAGAGACAGATTCCACTTTAAATAAAGATCTGGATTACCATTCCTATTTACAGAAATATTTCATTATTAAAGTGTCCTAAAAAATTACAAAGGAATCTTTAGGACCACAAATCCCAAGCTTTCAGACTTTATTCCAAAAATCTTTGGACTTTAATCCTTTAATTAAGGATTCAGAGTTATTTCCCCACAAGAACACAAGTATTATTTGAAGGATATATAATCTAAAAAGTTATTATTACCTTGCTGTTTGGGTTTATTTTTTTCTTTAAATCTATCAAAATAATTTATTCTTCAATGAATGTTCTAATTCTAAAATGTTGACAATTTTTTTAAGAAATTACATTTCAAAATTATCTTTAATTATACTTACAACCCATATCCAGAAAAAAATAATTGTATTCTTCTTTAATTTTCATCAGTAGGAGACAGTTGCAATAAAATAGCTCATGATTAAGTGCACCACAGTGAGAATGGGATTTACCTCATCTAAATTTAGCCACCTAAGATTTTGGCAACTGTGAAGTACTCCAAAAAGGTAACTTTAGCCATTCAAGCTAATCTTTCTAGGCTGCCTCTATAGTTTTCAGTGGATTCAGAGCCAAAAAGCCTAACTGCTCTACAATGAGCCTTGAAAGCTCAAGTAAAATGCTTCTCCTTTGTCCCACATGCCTTACTAGCCCTCCTTGTCTTCACTCTAGTCATAGTTTCTTTTGATAGATGCTAGAAACAAAAAGCATCTCACCTTAAAACAGATGGAGTGGACAAAGCTACAGAATACTGTGACCTTGTAAATTGAGTTGCTTTTTTCCCTCCGTTGCTAAATACAATTTCTGGAGAAAATCCAGAGGAAGACAATTAACTTAGTGAAAGATACAGACATTTTGAGTCAGAGGTACTGACAGCTTTGAAGTAGCTTACATCTATGTTTTACAGGAAGAAATCCAAATTGGATACCTGGAATACACAGAAGAAAATAATTTGCAATTACTTTACCCTGGTCCTGTCTTAGCTGAAATCAATAAACAAATGGACACATATCAGTTTTAAGGTTGGTCTGAAGGTTTAGTTTGAAATGAAATAGTTGATTTAGAACAATGACTGGAATGAACAATAATAACAGTGAGGCATCTCATTCTGGTAGCACTTATTCCATTACACTGATATTGATACAGTGAATGCCTTAAAATGTTATGAAAACAGTCAACAAAATGAGGCGATATAGGCCATTGATTTCAAATGGAGGTTACTTCACACAATTTATTTTATTATATTCTTTGTTAAGAAACTCATTATGGTAGTATTAGTTCAGTTATTTTAGTATTTTTATGCAAGCTGCAATTTATTACTTTCTAGCTATATAAATTCTATGGGCTCATAGTCTGTGCTGCTAAAACTACCATGATGTCAATCTGTGTGCAATTTAATTTTTAAAGAATGCACTGGAAAAAAATGATGGCTATGACAACAATGGGCTGTGAGAGAAATAAATGGTAATTTTTCTGTGGCATATACTTCAATGGGTTTTTATTATGTGGAGCTTAGGTCAATTAAATGTGAAAGCAGATCTTTGCTATTAGTTCTCTCTTACTGAATGGGTATAAACCATACAGGGTAAAAATTAACAAAACTTCGTATATTCTGCCTCTAGCTATTCTGCCTGGTGCTGCGATAGGGCTACTGATTGTGGGTTTGTTCAGCTGATTTCCAGCATGTTCAGGGAGCACAAGATGCTTTGAGGGGAATGAAAGTCTTAACAATGAGGCCTGCAGCTGTTTCTGTGAGCTTGTGAATGCCCAAACTGGGCAAAAATACCCAGAGCAGATCATATGGCTATTGTCTATTTATTTAAAATAAGTGGCCTTCTTTTCTGAAAAGGCAGTCCTAGACTCTGTTTTTCACCTTTTCTACCGTATGACTGCAATAGTGACTATCCCACAGAAGTTGTCCTCTACAGGACTTTCTCTAACTACTTTCCTATCTCCAGGAGAAATGACAATCTGTCTGATCTTTATGAAATTATTCTGCCCATACATAAGGACCTCATCACTCTGTCAGTCAGCAATGCCCAAAACCTGCTGACATTTCATCAAACACACTACAAGATTCATCAAGTAAAATACCTGAGAAACACAAAGATGGGCCAGTGGTAAGGGAGGCTGAAAGCCCAATGGGCTCCATTGTGGGTTCTCCATCCTGTGAGATGTATTGGATTGACTGCACAACCACAAAGCACAAAGCTTAATTTTGCAATTGTGTAACAGCACTGCATATGAAGTCTAGGAAGCTATGTAAGACAAGCTAAATTGATTTTAGAGCTCTAGCTAGTAACTGTAACTAGGGACTAAAATCAACATGGGTAGAAAGATCTCTGCCAACTATTTCAATTTCACTGTTGTGTGCTGGGAATGAAAGAAGAATAAGAAGGTTTTGACTAAACAAATTTAATTTTCTATTAGCATCTAAATCTTTTTCTTTTAACTGCTGTGATTTGATTACTACCTTTTTGAATTGGGTGACCTGGACAAATGATGTAGTATTTTTAACCCACTGATGTAGTATTTTTAACCCACTGACGTTTTGATTAAATATTAGTTAAAACCTTGATTTTAAAATTAACTTAATTTCTGCATAGACTACGGACGTTTTTAGTACATCAAATCTAAGCAGTAATGTCAGTTTTGTAACGTTTGCTTGTTGCAAAGCAATGGAATTTGGCTACTGCAAACATTAGCAGAATTTGTTTGTTCTTTGGATAGCAGAATTGAAAAAGAAAAACTATGTAAATTAACAGAGGTACATAAGCTTGCCCACTCTACAGATTAAAAACTTTTTCCAGTAGTATTTCACACTTTTAGTAATTCACAACAGTAATTAATAATCATCTTTTTTTTAGAATCATGTCTTAGAAGTAAAAAAAATATTTTATTGAAGGAAAATACGAATATTTGGTATAAGGATAAATTTCTCTGTAGTCATCTCGAAAAAGACTCATTCTAGAATTAATAAATGAGAGTAACCAGTCATGATTCTGTATGTTTTACAAGAAAGAGCTGATTCAGTGGAACTGAGCGCAGTGTTTCCAATTCTTTCTGGCAAGTGAAAGAATAAAGAAGTAAAGAATGAAGTCAGGATCACACCATGGGAATACCATCATATTTTTCTAATTAATTCCATTCAAATAGCATTAATTGAATATTTTAGAGTTAAGATAATAATGCTGCTAAGCAGCAATGCAATTTGCTGAAGTCAACAAAGCATGACTGTGATAATGTAAAGAAAAATTCAAAGACAGTGAATTTTCCCATTAGTCATATCTTATTCCCTTAGGCTTTTCTTTTCTGTGCTTTAGTTTTCAACCTCAGAGTCATATTCATGTATTATTAAATCACTAACAACTGTTGTTTAAGAATCTTGGCTTCCTGAGCCCAGTTAATAATCCAGATGAGCAGTCTACCTCCCTGGGGGAATTTTCCTATGCAGAAGCTGGTATGACCTCCACTCAAACAGTTTGCACATATAATTATATTTTTGATAAGTTCTACCTGTACACATAATTTGAAAATAATCTGTAGTGAATTTTGTCTGGAAATTTGACCCATTACTTTTGCTTCTTTGGTTTTACATCACCCATTTTAGTAAGTAAATAATATATTTTTTTGCCATGGGATACTCAAATTAATCAAATAGCTATTAAGTTATGCACTTAACATCCTTACAGATGGCATATGTCTGCATTATTTGGCAGAAGGCAAAAGTACACATATGTATTGCGAGCAACACCTCATATCTATGCATAGTTAAGCTAAGAGGACAGTGGTTGTGCTGTTCTAGGCTTGTGTAACCAGACATTTTGGAATGTTTGAATAAATTGCTGAATAAACTTCAGTGGAAATTAAGTTTATGAGGTTTACAGAGGGCAGATGCCTCCTTTCTAAATATTGACCCCCATTCAGAACTTTAGCAGGTTCCAGGAAGCGATGCAAACTAGTCCTAAGTATCCGTTAGTCGAAAATTTTGACATCTAGAAATCTCTGATCATGTGCAAAATCCCAAGCCTGCCAGACTGGGCCCTTCCTTTTTAATTCCTCTCCTGTGGTTTGACATATCTTGTAGGAAAAGTGCAGAAGAGTTGGTGGAGTCACTGAAAACTCTGTAACTTTGCTCAGCCACTCTGAGGTTCAAACAGTCCACCATGGGCTGGAATAAATGTCTACACATTGTAAAATCTTCCTGGGTTTGAGAAAAAGGTAAATAACTGGAACAAGGAATTACAAATAAGCTTGGAGAGGATCTAAGTGACTTGGGACCTTCTTTCTCTGGAAGAGTTTTACAGTATCCTAGAGAACTCCCTTTTATTGTGCTGTTAGCAACTGGAAAGCCTTTCTCCTGGCTGGATGGTTGTTTAACTTGGAAGGCCAAAGCCATTTTGTTCTCTAGTAAGTGTTTCAATTGGGCATAGAGAAATCAAGGGACCAGTTATTTCCATATATTTCTGGCATTTAAAAGATGTTTTTCTAATCCATGTGACTACAAATGATGGCTTCCTACTTAGCACTGACTGTCAAAGGGTAAGGAAGTACAAAGCTGATACATGGTAAGTGACTATCTTTTTTCTAAGGCTCATATTAGAGATAATGAAATACAGAAGAATATCTTCACAGTCACTTCTAAACACAGAAAAATGAAATAATGCTTTCTGGAACAACAAAGGTATCTTTTGTCCTCTGAGACAAAGCTGCTCAACTAAATAAGTATGCTTAAACAGGAACTGCTTGTAGACTGTAGCTTGAATGCCAATTTTCAAATGAGGATATATTTTTAGATGCAGTTCATGAATTGCTAAACCCAAGATATTCAAGTGGAAGTGCAGAGCTGTTGCTGCAACAGTGTGCCAACAGCAATTGTGATTAAAACAGAATAGGTAATGGCACAAGCAGAGCAACTACATATATTTAGATTTCTTCCAAAAACAGTATTGTGACAACTGAAGTAATGCATGTGTACATGTGTTTCATCACATGCTGAAAAAATTAATTTATTATTTGTATTATGATTGCTTATATAATCTCCAACTCAAACCAGGACCCTACAGTCACCTGCTGATGCATATTATAAATGGAATACAGACAGAAAGGAGACTACAAAGAGATAATAAAATAATAATGGTCTGCATGCTTGGTTTTGCTTGGTTTCTGCTGGTCAATAGCCTAAGCGTGATAAGCATTCTTTGTGTGTCACAGAAAGGGAGAGCTTTAAGGAAGCATTTGAAAGGGCCTTATGAAGTAAAAGAGAAGATCCTTTTAAAGTGAAATGGAGAGAGACAACAGCAGCAGCAGGTGAAGCATGATGGTGTTTGCTCCAACACAAAGTGTGGAAAACACTGGATGGTGTTACAGGCAGTGGGAGGAGCTGGCATCATAACAAGCAGCACCTTAATGAATATAAAATGGAGAACCATAAGCCACGGGTGAAGACATTTAGCTTATGCTTGCTGTGGTGGGGAAGGATTATACATTGAGCAGTCCCATGACTTCTGGTAATAATCTGTGTATAAACATTTGCCTCTGCTGCAAGCAAGGTGAAGTTTATAGAAATACAAGAAGCAGGCAAACCCCTTCTTAGGGAGTATTGACAAAACATACAGCTAAGGAGAATTTAGTAACTGAATCGCACACAGTTTTTAGTTTAGAAATCTTGGCTGAGCAGAAGTATGTGGATGGGTGATAATTCTGATGAGTATCAGTTTTGCATTACAAGTTGGGGCTATAACTTTCCATTTATTTTAACTTGCATGAAATTCATTCTAAAGTCAATCTTCTCACATCTGTTTTGTTTTAATGTTGTTACACACTGCAAGGAGACTGCGGTTTAGAGAGTTAATCAGAAGCAAAAATTGTAATGGGTAAAGGAGGAGAATCGATGCGGTTATTGAATCCCCACCATTGTTTTTCTCTCTTGAGACCTGCTACAAAGTGAAGTGAAAAAAATCCTTTCACTATCTTACTTTGAGGTTTGGGCTTGTCTCCCTTACCTTATTGTATCAGCAAGCAGACCAAATAAATTAATAGGGATGAATATGACATTGGTATCAAACAATCCATAGAACTGTTGAAGATGCCACTGAAGATGCACTCTCTAGTATGTTTAAGTCAAAAGCCATTCAAAATGAGAAGTGCAGTTATTCTGGGATAATAAATAAACCAATATGCTACTTTTGATTTCTTTTGGTCTGAAAGTATTGGTCTGATTTAAACTACTTCCAGGTGCTACTGGTGTCCTGCTCTGCACTGCTTGCATTTCATGTTTTATTGTGTTATAGCTGAGACAATCTGCTAGAGAGTTGTGAGACAGGAATGAGCAGAACTTTTTCCCAAAAATTTCAGCTTATATCACGGTTAATTCAGTTTTTGTTTTTCCAAGTACCTTCCAGATTTATGCCCAAATTTACAGTTTTCCCAAGCAACATCAGAAAAAGAAAACAATAACATGTTTTTTAATTTCTGTCATCTTTCTTTTTTTTTCGTTTGTCAGAGAAGTTAACATATTTTGTTAATTTGCCTGCCACAGGGGGAAAAAATGCATGCTGTATCTTCCTTCTTCTGTCTTTCCTTTGTCAAAATACTGCTCCTCTGCAAGAGACCCCAATGAGTCTTTTTGGGACTGCATGAAGATGCACCTTTCCTGAACCTGGGCATGTCATGAATGAGAGTGAAAGGCTGCTAGACAGTCTTAAGACATGTCTTTATTAAGATGGAAGTCAAATTTAGGTCAGACTTTAAAAGAAAAAAGGCGAAATCATCCCTCAATAGATATTCCTGTTTGTCTATGGATTGGCTTTGAGGGCACTTCTGCCTGTAGCCTCTTGAGAACGATGCTACATCTACAGAAATCCTTAGGGCACTAGTGCAGTTGCAATAACAGTCAGGAGATGCGATTCTTTTCAAATACTACTGCAGAAATCCATACTGAGAAAGTGCAAAGGGGTGTCTGATGAGGGCAAGGCACTTCTTCCTTCCCTCTCCTTGTTGAACTATATACTGGGTTGTTAGCATGTGGAAATGATTCCAGCAGCAAACTGAAAACCTACAGACGGCTGTAAAACTATCTGAAATATGCAGAGGCTTCAATATCCAAGAGGGATGGTTATGAGTGATGACTTCAATCTCCTGTATCACCCACAGAAAAGATCCCCCACTTCTTTAGCTGCAGCTGTACTTTCCCACAGCTACCAACGTGACCAGTTCTGCCTGACACAGGGGTGCTCCCAGGTGAGAGTACATGAACAGGAAGACACAGGAGACAGCTCCTTGGTGTGCAAAACGGAAGATGGAAGACTGCATTGAAAACATGTCCTGGGTGTTGTTTGGTCCTAGTTTTCCATGCCAGCTTCAGAGGCACAAAGGTAATGTGTGTATCTGGGTGGCAACAAGGCATGCTTAGCAACCCTGATGCTGTATTCACCATGGATTTTGTCAATCAATATAATGTTGTTTTCCTAATAGTAATTATGGCTCTGAGAGGCATAAAATGCCCATGTTCATTCCAGTGGAATATCAAGTTTGAAGTCTAAAGTGAAACCTTAAAATTTCCACCATTGTTAGTTATTACACTGTTAATAATTTTAGCAGAACTGTCCAGCTATTTCAAGCTTGTGAATGGAATTTTAAAATAGTGTCACCAGGTTTTCTTCTAATCTGACTTCATACCTACAGTTTACTAAGAATTAAAAAAAGTTTGCCTTGTGATGGAATAACATTCTGGAATCTGGTTTGGTAAGTGGTCTTTTTAAAGTGTGGTTTTTTCCTCTCAGGTTTGTATTAATTTTAAATTAATGCTGCTATAGTTGAAAAATGAGTCTTGTGCTCTCCTGGGCATGTTTACAACGGCAGTAAATGGTTTATGGTCACCTTCAGTTAACACTGACAATAAAGACTATACTACATAGTACCCATGAATTAAGCCCAACATCCCCTCTTTTAATTTCTTTTTTTTTAAATGCGATTTCTGTTACTCCACATTTCCCTACTTTGTCCATACTTCTAGAGGAAACTGCTTCAATATTCTGTTTGGAAGTTCCACAGGAGCTCAGTTTTATGCTGAATGTCACGTTTTTTCCAGTAACATATTGCTGTTAATTCCTCTGATTTCTCAGACTTTTTAAGATAGGCATTTCACTTCCACTCACCCTCTGCTGGTTTGAATGGTGAGATTAGGTGGCATGTCCCTTGCCAGTTCATCTTTCCCTGGATTTTCTTTCCCCTCTCTTGGCTCAATCATGCTGAAGGTAGCTAAAATCTAATTTTATCTAGCATGTCAATGTCACTCTATTAACTTTCCTCTGTGGTATGCTGTTTCAATTATAGGAGTTTAGAGGCTTGGGGAGAGGATGAATACCCAGCTTTAGCCAGGCAAGTTTGGGGTTTCTTCCAAAGCTTCTCAGAGTCATTGTTCATGCACTTCTTTTCTCCTCACATCAATATGTCATTTATTCATATCATGGTATGCTGCATTAGCATCTCTAATTCACTGATTCCAGTAAAGCTGCTGATGGGCTGCACAGTGGGAATGGCAGTTGGAGGAAACTATTTCCTTCAAAGTAGTGTGCTTACAAAAATGATGTGGATTGGATTTTTTTTCTTTAACAGTACCTGCTTGCAACCTGCCAACACATTGCATGTATAAGAATATTTGCCATCTGATGCACCTCCAGAAGTACCTCTTCTTGTGGAAATTTTCCTTGAGGAAAATGTCCACTTTAAGTATATACATATGTATATCATTTCCATGATGATTCACATCAGGCAAGAACGGTAGGTTTTGTTTGTTTAGTGATGATGAGTGAACAATTGACTCTGCTTTTCAACTAAACGCGCAAATGTTAGAACAGTGAGCCTGTCCAGCTTCATTTTCAACTGCTGCTCTAGAGGGAGATAAAAATGTGCTAAAAGGCAGGAGCTGGGTGGTGACTGGGCTGTCAGCTAATTTCCTTTCTGCACAGTTAGAAGAGCTTCTCTCCTGTGGGTCATACACTTAGGCAGAACCACATTAATTTTTGCTTGCTGCCTCACTGAATAAAGAATCGTAGAATCATAGAACAGCCTTGGAACAACAAGAGTTGGAAGGGTCCTTAAAAATTATCTTGTTCCAACCACACTGCCTTGGGCAGGGACACCTTTCACTAGACCAGGTTGCTCAGAGCTCCATGTGTCCACTTGATTTGATCACAAACTTGAGAGCTTTAACTCAGAAATGGGACTTCATCTGTTTGCGCTACTACAAAGTGAGGTTTTATTCATGTCTATTACTTACCCATATATCTAGTTCCTAAACTCATATTGTGAAAATCAGGTCACAATTAGAGGCCTCAACTTTCACATCCCTCCTTCTTTTGGTCATCTGTAGTTCCTGTGTTGATGACAGCGCTCTCATTGCTCATATCCATGTGTCTGGCACCACAGTACTTTGTACACTCAATCCTAAGTGGATACCTCGCCAGCCTGTACTGCTATAGTCCATTGGTCTGTGCAGAATTCTCCTGAATTCTAGCGTTTGAGGAGAGCTAGCAATGCTGTTTGTCGTCCTCTCTGTCCCCATTGTGTGCACTGTTAAACAATTACACAATGTATTGCAGGTTTTGCATCTTTTTCAAGTTCTCAAAGGCAGGGTCTCTAACAGAGGTCTGTTTCATTCAGGGTTTTAGTCTAACTGATCAGCACTGTGTCACAGGCACCTCTGAACAGCACAATAACCAACCCCACTGGTCCACAAAACAAAAGGGCCTCTGTGGCAACAAGCTGCCACAGAAGAGACACTACCATGGAGACTATTCGTGATCCTGCAAGAAAGATCCATTGTATTTCACATCCCTTTGTTCTGAAAGCAGTAGGAAATATCTCACGTCCATTCATCACGAGCCAATGAGTTATCCCAAGTTTAGAGTTTGGTAACGGGAAAAGTGTTAAAACTCACCAAAAATAGTCTGCCTGGGATAAGAAGAGTAGAAAGGAAGTGAAACATGTATCAGCTGAACTGGAAGAGTACCCACAAGTATTCAAGATTCAACTTGGGAATTAAAGTGTGAAGAAAAGGGAGTTACCTGCACTATTCAAGTAACCGTTAGTTTTGGAGTGAAGTACATGGGTGTATGGGTACATAAGTAGAAGAAGGACTGAATAGAAAAAAGGAAGAGATTAACGGTGACTTTTTGTGGGTTTTGGCTAAGGACAATGCATTTAACTTTTAATTTGGTTATAGGCGTTTGCATTCTTTTTTACATCCATGAACATTGTTTCAGTTTTCCTGAGTTGCACCTGCCTGTTTTCCCTTAAGTAATATGTGGAAGAATATTTTGTGGGTAGGTGCACTACAAGGAATACAATCCGGAGGTTGCAGACAAGGCGTGTTGTTGCTGTGATCAAACATTCTTTGCATGTGTGCAAGACCCACGTGTTCATCCAGCACCGGAGGGCCAAATGACATTCCAGGAGCAGCTGCCCAGCCACTGCATCCACACTTAGTGTATGTTCCCCACAGGGAAAGTTGAAGTTCCTATCTCAAATTTCTACCTGAAAAAAAAATCTCAGAGAATCTTACTTGGAAACATTTTGTTACCCATTTTATGGATGATTTACCCCAAGATAAGAATACAACAGTTCTGTGAATTCACTCAAACCTAGGCTACAAATCTGATGGTAAAAACTTGGGGATTTTTCTTTATGTTCTTTGTAGATATGCAGGAAGAATTTTGATAAAAGTTAGTGCATTCTTGACGTTAATGCAGATTTTGTTTTATTTTTTTCTCTGACTTCCAGGTTTTTTTTTTAGTTTTAGGTGTCACTCTTTTCAAAGTTGAGAACATCTCTCAGTTAGTATATGATCTCAAATTTATTTTTGGAACATGAAAAATACCAAAAGGGTTCACTAATCTTCTGATGAGATAAAATTACTTCTGAAGGATAAAATTAGCATGCTGGAAAATTTCCAACAATTATATTTTTACAGCCCTACCATGTATATTATACAGTGTATTTTTAAAGAATCAGTACTCTGAAATATACGTCTTATGTCTTCTGCAAAGTATATTTTGAAGAAAATTTTTATGTGATAATTATTTTTTTAAATATCTCATTATTTATGAAGAATTATCCATATTGTATAATCTTATTATTACAAGAAATAAAATATTAGTAATGAGAGGGGCATCCTGATTTTAGCTGGGATGGAGTTAATTTTCTTCCTAGTAGCTGGTCCAGTGCTGTGTTTTGGATTTAGTATGAGAATCATGTTGGTAACACACAGATGTTTTGGTTGTGGCTCAGCAATGCTTGTTTTAAGCCCAGGGCTTTTCAGTGTCTCATGCTCTGCCAGTGAGGAGGGGCACAAGAAGCTGTGAGGGAGCATGGCCAGGAGAGCTGACCTGAACTGGCCAAAGGGATATTCCCCACTACAGAATGTCATGCCCAGAGTATAAACTGGGGGGAGTTGGCCTGGAGGCACAGATCACTGCTCAGGGATGTGCTGAGCTTCAGCCAGTGGGTGGTGAGCAATTGTCTCGTGCATCACTTATCTTTCTGGTGGTTTATTCCTCTGGGGTTTTTTTGGTTTTGTTTTGTTTTGTTTTTTTTTTTGTGGTTACCTCAATTTTTCTCATTATGAATATTATTATGGTTATTTTTACTATAGTGTCTTACTTTATTTCAATTATTAAACTGTTCTTATTTCAGTCCATGGATTTTAACTTTTCTGATTCTCTTCCCTATCCCACTGGGGTGGGGAGAGTGAGTGAGCAGCTGTGAGGGGCTTTGTTTCTGGCTGGGGTTAAACCATGGAATAGAATTGAAGAAAAAATTGTTTAAAATAATTTAAATTTGAAATTTAGATTCCAAAATCAAGAGTGAGGGGACTGATGGGTTGAAAGCACACTGATCCCGTCACCCAGAGTTCAAGAAAAGAACCTGCACCATTTGTATTTTATGAAAAACAGGAAAGGAAGTATGGGACAAGGGGATCAGTTTTTCTACGGGTGACAGGTTACCAATAACAACCTGCTTTGTGCTGCACTATTCAGTGTATTCATAAAGGGTCTGGAAAAGAGATGAGTAGTCAGGTCACAAAGCCTGATGATGCTATCAAATTATTTAGGTTAATAAAGATGAGACAACCTTGATAATCTGCAGAAAGTTTATGGGAGTGACTGAGCAATAAAATGGCAGTGGAGTTCAGAGTAGATAAATGCAAAGTGCTGCACAAGAAGAAAAGGGCCCTTACTTCAGGTATGAAATGTCAAGATCTGATCTGGTCATTATTTTTCACGAAAGAGCATTCTGGAGTATGAAAATGGCCCCATGGAAACATCAGCCTGGTGATCACTAGCTGAAAACAAACAATCAAACAAAAAAACTGCTAAGTGTTAAGAAACCAGCTGAGAACAAAACAAATAATGTCTTTTTGCTGCTACAAAAATCCATATTTTGCTTGCAGCTTCTGTATAGGTAAAGAATCATAGAAATATTGGTTGAGAGGGACCTCTGCAGGTCACCCAGCCCCAACCTTTCCCTTGAAGCAGGACTACTGCCAACACTAGATCAGATCAGCTGTGGCTTTGTTTATGTTAGTGTTGGAAACCACCGAGGATGGTGATTCCACAACCTGTCTGGGTAATTTGTTCCAGTGTTGCATGTTCCCTTTGGTGAAGAAATTTTTCCCCATGTCCAATTTGAACCTCCCTAGCTGCAGTTGCTGTTGCTCAACATAGCTGCCCAATGCAAGCAGTTGTTGCTCCTTGTTCTACTTGCCACTGCCAAGAAGTGTTTGGCTGCACCTTCCTTCAGATGCTTTTCTGGTCCATGAACTCCAGCAATAGGATGGAAAACAGGAACGTTTTTGATGTAAAGCACAGCTAACTTAAATAGAATTCTTCAGGGTGGGAGAGGAGTTACAGAGCATATGATAAAGAACTAGTGAGCATCAAATGAAGCTAGCAGTAGCCGGGTTGAAAAGACACTAAAAGAGGCAAGATTTTGCACAACATATGTTTGACCTGGGGAACTTTTTACCAGAGCAAGTTGTAGATGCTACAGATCTATGTAGGTTAAAGAGAGGAAGTACCTGACAGAGAAATCCAGTGAAGGTTACTAAGGTCATAGAAACTACATCTGCCTCAGAAATTTCTGAGTTTGAAATATTGGTGGCAGTGAAAGTGCTGGAGGGGACTATTGCCTTCAGTAATGCAGCCTGATATTGTCTAGCAAAGCCCATGGTCTCACGCAGTGTGGAAGTTCTTATGTTCAATAAATTGCTTGTAAAACTTAACTAACTTACCCTCATTCCTGTCTTGCCTTGTTAATTACATTGGGAACTCTTCAGCTCATTTACTTAGGCACATGAATTTTATTATTATTATTACTATTATTGTTATTATTGTTGTTATTATTATTATTTCACTTTGTTATTAGGTTGTGGATACAAACAACAACAAAACCAGAGCTGCAAACGAAATTTACATTTTGAAGAAATGAGCCTCAGTCTTCAAAATGAAACTGCAGGCTGCAGTTTGCTGGCCAAAGCCTTCTTTCCAATCTGTTTACATAATTGGTTCCACTAAATTTTGGAAGTTAAGACTTTTAAAGTAAGGATATGCCTAGGATTAAAACAACGAAGCAGCACTCTGGAGAACTCACTCTGATCTCCAGCAATGCCACAAATTTCCTGCTGGTTCTGGCAAATCAATGGTCCTTCATTTAGCGTGAAATGAGTTTTCAGCAGATGAGCTCAATGGAAGTGCTCGGGTTAAGCACTTGCAGAAGTGCTTAGTGAGGGTGCTTTTCACTTTGTTAATCTGTGTGGCAGCATGGCTTTGGGGAGGACCCTGTTGTAGTGCCAGGGGGTGATCCAAGGAGAAGAGACCACCACACAAAGCTTTCTGCCTTGGGAGGGGAGACCACAGGGACACCGAGGGAAAGGAGGAAGGCAAAGAGGAACAGAGTGATGAGGAAAGGAGGAAGGTGCTTCTCACCTGGGCTCTGAGGCCCTGAAGAGCCAGGGATGGTCCAGAGGAGGAGGGCGGGGAGGGTCCCTTAGGAGCGAGGCGCTCCAGAGGAGCGAGGCTGGGAGACAGGGGCGAGGGCAGGGAGGAGCGGGTAGCCTCGGTCCGTGGGAACGCCACTCCCCGCTCCTCGCCTTCCCCAGGAGCGCTCCGGCGGGTCAGGGGAGCGGCCCTCCCCGCTGCCGCCCGGTCCCGCCACCCACACAGGTGGAGCGGTGCGAACCCCGCCGCCCTTCCTTTGGAGCGGGGTCCCTCCGCCTCGCCACCCCGGCCCGGCAGCCTCTCCCGCCCCGTTCCTGTGCGGGTCACCCCGGCCCTGCGCTCGGCGCCGAGAAGAAGCCGCTGCCGGGGCGATGCGCCTCCCCGCCCCGCAGGCAGAGCCCGTTCTTCCCTTCCCATCCGAGGAGACACCGGGATCTGCCTCCGCTCCCCTCAGCCCTCCCCCTCGCGCCCTCCCGGCTTCCTCCCTCTCGCCTTCTTTTTCTTTCTTTTTTTTCTTTCCCTTTTTTTTTTTTTTTTTTTTTTCCTTTTTCCATCCCCTCCCCCGCCTGGGAAGACCTGGCCGCTCCCCCCGCCCCGTCCTCAGTAGCCGCGGGCGCTGGGCGGCGGACGAGCGGCGCGGAGCGGGGAGCCGGGAGCCTGAGCCCCGAGGCTGCGGCCGCCCTCCCCTCCGTCCGTCCTGCGGGGTGCCAGGTATGACCAAGACCCTTCTCGGCGTCGGCCTCGGGGGAAGAGGCAGAGAGCTGGAGGGAGCAGGAGGGGAGCTGGGGATGGGGGCTGAGGGGGACTGCCCGGTGCCGGGGACCGGGCAGTCCGAGGTAACCAGTGTCTCTAAAGTGATAGATCTTTGCGGTGTCATTCTTCCTACGCAGGTCGTTTTAAAATATGAAGGGGCTGAGCGATGTAAATACCTTGAGTTTGGCAGCTGAGATGTGTTGTTTAAAAGTTCCTGCCTCTTTAACCTGATGCATATATTTTTGATAGGACTAAAACGCCACGCGTTTCTCTGGTCCTTGTTTTTCAATATTTGGAGCCAGTTTCACAAGACGGCTTAACGGGACTGAGGCAAGGGACATATTTGTTGGGTTTTCGGGGGGTTGCCTCTGTGCTGTGCCTTCTGCGGAGAGCAGGCAAGGAGCCTCTTCACCCTTCAAAACAAACTCTCCTTTAATTCTGATTCATCCCCTCAGTATTAGCGCTACCATCTCCGCGCTCCTCTGGAATTGACACTAATTTCATCCAGACTCGTCACTGCTGGAAGCAGATTTATCTTGGAATAGCAAAAATGAAAGAGCCGTGCCAAGGTATTTAACTTGCAGGCTTTGTAGAGGGAAACTCCTTTGGATCCAGCGCGGAAAAGCAGAGCCTCCTACGGAGAGCAGGACACGGGGATGGCTAAGGAGAGATAGTTAAATGCTTACTCCCCAAATCCTCGTCTTCTTCCAGGATAGCCCTGGGCTTTAACACGCGAACACATAGGAGCGGCCGGCAACAGCGGAGAGGGCAGCGGGAAGGCGCCATCCCGGCAAAGCCCTCCCGTCCCCGCCGCTCCTCTGACCGGTTCCCGGTCAGTGCCCGCCCGCTGCCGTCCCGGGGCCGCTGCCCGCCTGGCAGCGCTGGACCCCCGGAGCCGTTCAGCAGCAGAGCAGTGGCCTGGGCGCGACCTCCTTCCCCTCCGCCTCCTGCCGGCCCGGAGGAGCGGGGAGCGGATCCCGGCCGCGGGAGGGTCGGGAGGAGCGCCCGGGGAGCGGGGCTGCAGCCGGGCACGGAGCCGCTGCCGGCGCTGCGGGAGCGCCGCCCCGCGGCCGCGGCGGGCACTGCGCCAGAGGGGAGCCCCGCGCCAGCGCCACTCAGCCACGGGCCTTTATTTCCCCCGCGTGTGGGGTTTCAGAAACGAGCTGTGACGCCTGCCGCGTACAGTTAGTTCTTCCTATGAGTACTGAAGCTGCCTAAGTTTTGTAAGAGCCAGGAGCCGCAGTGGGTTTTTTTTCCCGCAAGTCAGAGAGGAGGACAACATTCATGCACTGCTGTACTAAGTGAGCACACCTGGAAGAGGGAAGGGAGGAGAAGTGGCAGGTAAGATTAGGGCAATGGTTTCTTCCAGGGAGTGCGAGATTTCAAAAATTTGTTGTCTATTTTGCTTTGTCAGAGTAGAACTTTGAATTCCAACTTTCAGGTCATTTCAAGAATAAGACCAAAAGCAGTTAAAGAAGATATTTACAGTAGCAGCCTCTGTTATTTTATGGCCTGAAAATTGCATTTAAAATTGTGTAAGCTTAGTTTGAAATGCATTAACTCTCCTCCAAGAAGAAGGAAACCCCAGAGTAGAGGCTGCACTGAACAGACCAAGATAAAACACTGCCAGGAAACTGGACAGAACTTTTCTTCTCTCTGAGCTACACTGATACGTAAATTCCCTCTGTGGTAGCCTGAAGAGAAACCTCTTCTAGTTCTGCTTGATTCTAGTCTTTTCCTGAGCATCTGAGATGCATTCAGCTGGAATAAGGTAGGTTATAATGACAAAATATTTGAAGCATATCCTGAAAAATTAGGTAGTTCTTGTCCTGTGGATGCAAGAAAGGTTTAATGTTGGAAGCAAGAAGTGAAAGAACTGAAAATAGTTTTACTTGTATGGATACGCCTGGCAGCTGGAATGCCACCAAACAGGGAGTCCTGTTATCAGCTGGGTTTGGAAACTGGAGGAAGAACTTCAGCATTTTCATTTAGCTGGGAATGTCTCTCACTTTCTGGTTTCCATCTTGTCTTCTCTGAAGCAATTCATCCTACCTTAAAGAGCTGACTCAAGAATTCCAATTACTATAAGACAACCCAAAATCTGTATGGGAAAGGAGTGAAGGAAAGGAGAGGGCAGAGGGGCTTGGAGGAAGAGTGGAGAACAGCATGGCAGAATGGGTAACATACTGAGATTGAGGGTTTTTTCTTGAAATCAGCTTGAAGCCTTCTCAGAACATTTCCTGCTTCCTCTGGAGGCTGTATTATTTCTCCTGTTCTCCCACCCTGCAATGCTGTCTTTGCACCCATCTACACATTTACATCCTCATCATCTGGCAAGAGGAGCCCTGTGTTTCCCGTTTGCCAGCAACCTGTACTGGACCATGGCAGCTGCTGACATTGCCCATGCTTGGAGTCGGCCTCCCTTAAACAGTAGGGATGGGGTTAGTAAACAGATCTTAAATGCATGGCTGGAAACGACAAAGCTGCCTAGCAGGACCACTGCTCTGGTCTGTAATGAGAATTACCATGTTTATTAAGTTCCTTGAACTTCTTCCAGTTATCCTGAAGTGTAGTTAGTTCATTCCCAGTGACAAGTGGTTCATTATAAATGAGGAAAATCTTGGCTTCCAAGACTGCCTTTGTAAGCAGTGAGCACTTGAGTATCGTGTTTCAAATGGAAGGCTCCAAGGCATCTATTGAAGGTTCTGTGCTTTGGCTGGTTTTTTTCTTTCTAAAGAGTGGCAGAAGGGAGCCATAGTACTCCACTCATTTCCTTGCAGAAAGTCTCTCTATAAAGCAGAGAGAAAAACATGGACTTCCCTATAAACTTAGTTATGAGTGCATCTGGGAAGACTTCAGCCATCACAGTGGAATGACATCAACCCAGACTTTCTGTATGAACAAGCAGTTAGTGACTGAACTTTCCTTAGGGCTCACAAAGTTCAGCTACAGAGGAAATCAAATATCCAGACCCTGAGGAACAGCTGAGAAAGGGAGGAGTATTCTAGGGAAAAATAGAAAAATCATTCTCAAGCCTAACATTAGAACTGTCTTGTTCAGCAGGTATATCAGGGCAAAGCAAATTTAAACCAGCTTTTCTACATTAATATAACATTAGTTATCCTCAAACCATGCTAGTTTGTGACAGGCTGGAAATAAAGGAGATGCTTCCTCATGCAACGTGTAGTTAAGCTGTGGAACTCCTGGATGCAGAACATTATGGCTACAAAATTTTATATGTATTCAAGGGAAGACTGTCAAACTATGGAAGAGAAATTAACTAAGGTTTCCTTACACTACAGAAATTACCTCTGCTTTAAAGTCCACCAGGTACAACTGCTTGTAAGTTAAGAAACCATGAGGGAGGAGGGGCATACATGGTTGCACTCTTCCTGTCCTCTACCCTAGGCAACCACATTTAGCCAGTGTCAGAAACAGGATTTTAGGACAGGCAAGCCTTTGGTCAGGCCAGGAAGGTATTTTTAATGTTCTCGTTATAGTATTTTTTTATTTTGGCACCTTCTAACGTACCCATAGATATGTAAAATAGTCATTCTTCCTCAGATTTAGTGCTAATTGAGCGATAACCGAACCAACACTTTGAAGGTAACTTTGTATATCAAAGTTAATGTTTAAATGCGCGCATTTCTGCTATACCGATTAGCTAGACTGGTGTGAACAGCTGGCATCCCTCTACAAAATCTTGTGCCTGGGGTGATTCTGCTCTGCTTTCAAAACTTCCTGATATCTTTTCATGTGACCACTTACACCCCAGAACTCAGACCTGTGATCACTGTAATCTCCAGAAGTTCTAGGAAAGTCCACACATCTTCTCCAAAACCTGAGTTAGCTACTTTAAAGCCAGGGAGCGTTTCTTTGTGTTGTAAAAAGTGATTTATATGTCTATCTATCTATCTATCTATCTATCTATCTATCCTAGTAAGTGGACTCCAGCTCAAAGTTGGTGTTCCATTCTGGCAAAGGTGAAAAGTGTCAAAACTATGCTAAAACAAATCCACTCTCTGATTTTCGCATCAGAAGCAACAAGCTGTGGTTGAACTGTAGTGCTTATTTTAAGTTTTAAAAGTTAAAATTATTACTTACTATAGACAACAAATCTGTCTATAGAGTAAAGATGCCTCAAAAATCATGTCACTGGTCCATTATACAAGTTTGAAAGTGATATTCCCTCTTCTTTTTATATGTTGCACATATACCCCTATTTCTCATGCTAGATCTTCAGCTAGCCTGTAGACAGGCTGTTTCACTGGAGAGCACCACTTTTATTATTCTAAACTAAAATTAAGGAAAGTGGTTATATTTGGCCTGGCCTACACTGCCATTGCAATGTTAACCAGAGAGCTTAACCACATACAAATCCTTGAATTGCTTGGCTTTTAAAGTTTAATCATAGACCCTTTCTTTCTTCACTGCTGAGGTTTCCATGTAATTGGAATGAAGGATGTTGGAACTGAGCACAGGTTTCCCAGTGGCAGCCGCCAGTAGTTGGATAATGCCACTGACATCAGTGCTGCCAAAGGAGAAAAATGGTCTTTTAATGTTTTGAGCTCAGAATCTGGGTTCAGTTTCTGGCTCTGCCTCAGACTTCTAACAATTTTACATTTTTCCTGCATGTTTCTCAACTACAGATGGGAATAATAGTGTTTTTTGTCTTTCCCATTTAAAATATTAGCTCTTGGTGTGGTGCATCACCCCATGTAGGTGGGGCATTCCACATGTGACCATAAGACACAGACAGCACAGTTCCTACAGCCTTTGTGGGATCCTGAAAAAGGCATGTGATGGGTAACCAGGCTTGTCCCTCCTACTTGGCTGAGCTTTGCTGCATGTATATATAACCAGGAGACTCCTCTACACCAGCAACATTCTGCTTTCCTCACTTGTCTGTCTGTCCTAGAAGACCTGGTTTCCTTGGGATAGCAGCTAGCAAAGTGCCATTTTTCATACAGACAGATTCATAATTCTCAGCTGGGTGGGTAATGGAGAAGCACTGGTGACTTTTAAGTCAGTTAAAGCCACTTTTTGGCCACTTCATGAAAGAGCACAATTGGTCTGGTTTCCCAAGAGTTCCTGAGTCTCACAAGTGTAGTCTGTCTATCCATCTCTGCTCGGCTGCCAGCTTTTGAATACACTGAGGGTTTTCAACTATGTTCTACCTTCAACTATATAGCTATAGAAAAGAGAAGCAGAAACATAATGTATAACTGCATTCCTTTGGAATAAATAAAACCAGGATGCTTGACCAAGTGGAATGACTCAGACTGCTGTCCACTGAGGGAAAAACAGGAGGTTTCATCTTCCAGTAGGTAACTCAGCATGGATGCTGGCTGAATTATCTGCACCCATCTTGCTAGAAACCATTGGAAGAGTCAGAGGCAATACAGGGAATATATGAGGCATTTCTATTTTGAGCAGAGTGTAGAATTCTGTTCCATTAATGTCAGTTCTAAAACTGCATGATTACACCTGAAGATGTTAAGATAACTGTGTGTATTTCCAAAGTGTATTTTCAAATCTCTCTTTCTTGTTTTAGAAAAAAATAAAATAAAATGGAGCACATGTTACTGCTATTCATATTTTTCATACCTATATTGGGTCTCAGTAATGGAACAGAAACGGAACAAGATTTTACTTGGCACTTAAAGAAGATTCCCCAGATTGTGAGAGAAAGAACTTTCTCCCTTGACAGCCCTAAATTTGAAGCAAAAACCAAATTAGAGCTGAACAGTGTATGTGGAATTGAATGTCAAAGAAAACTGCCAGTGCCAAGCTTGTCTGACTTGAAGAACCTCTTATCCTATGAGACTGTTTTTGAAAACGGCACACGAACCCTGACTGAAGTGAATGTCCTCGGAGCAGTGCTTGACCCAGCTGGGAACACAACCACACGAAGGCCTTCGAGAAAGAAGAGGCAGATATATGGAACAGACAGCAGGTTCAGCATCTATGACAAGAGGTTTATGACCAACTTTCCGTTCAACACAGCTGTGAAGATCTCCACCGGCTGCAGTGGCATTCTCGTTTCCCCCAAGCACGTGCTGACAGCAGCCCACTGTCTGCACAATGGCAAGGATTATGTCAAGGGCAGCAAAAGACTGAGGGTGGGCCTGATGAAGATGAAATCCAGAGGCAACGGCAGGAAACACAAAGGTGCTAAAAGAAGTAGGAGAGAAATTTCTGTGGCCAAAGAGGATCCCAAAGCTGCCACAGAATTAAGACAATCCAAAGGTGATGGGAGAAAGCAGAGGAGATCTGGGAGGAAGCAAGGGACTTCAGATGGCATGCCCTCCTTCCAGTGGACCCGGGTGAAGAGTACGCACATCCCGAAAGGCTGGTTTAAGGGTGTCTCTGGGGATATTGCCCTGGATTATGATTATGCTGTTCTTGAGCTCAAGCGTCCCCACAAAAGGAAATACATGGATCTGGGAATCAGCCCAACAATCAAAATGATGCCTGGGAGCATGATCCACTTCTCAGGTTTTGACAATGATCGGTCTGGGCAGCTGGTCTACAGATTTTGTAGCATTTCTGATGAGTCCAATGATCTGTTTTATCAGTACTGTGATGCTGAGCCTGGCTCCACAGGATCTGGGATCTATCTCCGTCTTAAGGAGCCGAACAAAAAGAAGTGGAAACGCAAGATCATCGCTGTTTACTCAGGCCATCAGTGGGTGGACATCAATGGTGAACAGCAGGATTACAATGTAGCAGTCCGAATTACTCCTCTCAAATATGCCCAGATTTGCTTCTGGATACATGGGAACGATGAGAATTGCACACAAGGCTGAAGAGAGCTGAACCTCCCTTGCCTAGCACCCGCACTGCCATAGAGTGAAAGTCGGCCGCAACAGTTACTGGAGGAACATCGCTCCGTGTCAGAACGTTTTTGGACTCAAAGCTCACAAGTAGTGCTATGGTGACTTGAGGAATGCTGAATTGCTGGGGGAGGGGTAGAATTGTGAGACAAAATATTTCTAATTGTAATCAACCTAGTACGCACTTAAAATCCCAAACTATATTTATGTTTGCAATTGTGATAAATTCAAGTCATTCATGAGGAGAAAAAAAAATGGCTGCACTTGTTTGTCATTTTTTTTTCCCCAGGGGAAGGGTTGAAACATCTCAAACTGATGTTATTAAACAATATCTATTTTTTTCCAATGGATTTACTTTTCTCAGGGTTCTGTTCCAATTCTTCAAATGCAAGTTGTGCATATAGCATGTTACTGTATGTGCAGAATGATCCAGAGAACTGCATGAGAACAAGACATTATTCTGGCATTCTCTAAAGACCACAGGTCCATGTTGAGAAGCAGCACTATAGTTAATGATTGTTAGTTTGGAAAACTTGCTCTTCTGGTTGCTGCAGGAACACTCCGATGGAAAATCCAAATTTATGTAGCTGAGGGTTACACCTTAAAGACAAATTCACCTCATTGCTCAGTAAAACAGCAAAAAAGAAATCAACAAACAAAAGTTTCTATGCTTGGAAGAAGAAGACACATCTGGACATAGTTTAATGCCTTTAAATATTCTTTGAGAAGCTATAGAAATCTTAAACACATGCATTTGCCTTCCAATTAGTATTTGGAGAGTTGTAGGTTTAGTTTCTAGTCAAATGTTTAGCTTTACCATTGGGAGAAGTCACTGACTCCTGAAGTGGCTACTTGACAATCATTTGGAGCTTCACAGATGATATATTTTTTGGGTGCTAAACATTTCTTCAGTTTTTATAAATTACTTTTATACGAGTTCAGCTTCATAGATAGGATAGTATGTATTAGACTGGGAGTTGGAAATCAGTATTTTAGTTTGGCTTTATACACTTTTGAAAAGTGGGTGGTTTTAATCACATTATATTCAGACTCCACCTCAACATGATTTACAAGGTGAACTAAAAATTTCTCCCAACAAAATTATAGCACCTTCTGAATGGTAGAACTATCCTGTGCATTATAAAAGGTATCTTAGATAGAAGCAGTAGTTAGCAAATAATTTGGTTCAATGTGTTTGCAGAACCATGTATTTAATGAAGACACAATCTGAGCTTGACTTTTACACATCTTTAAACACAAACCACCTTCTTAAAAATTGTTGTTGATTGCTATACAAGTCTATATCTTTTATTTTATGTCAAGATTTTGAAGTACACAGAATTGTTATGGTGCTATGTTACTCTAATAACATAAAAAGATACTGTGCCTTTCTGATCATATCCTTTGGGTTTCTATACTTTTAGAATATTCACCACCATAATATTTTCATTTTTTTACCATAAATTTATGCTGACCAAAATACATTTTCTTCCTGTGCAGGAGAAAAAAATACAACAAAATTTAAAAATATTATTTGTTTGTTGGTATCTTTAAAATGTGCTTGTAATATCTTCTGATGGAATAAGATGATTTTAAATAACCCACTCTTTTTGTAGATGATTGAAAGTATATAACCTGACACACTGAATGTGCAGGCAACTTTGTCCTATTATTGCCAAAGCATAAAAATTTAAGACTTGCTTCCATATCATAACCCTAACAATATTTCATTAATTGGAAGAGATCTCACTTTAAAGGAAACTATTTCTTTTAATGTCAACCTTTCCAGGGAACACTCAACTTTTCTTCTTTTATTATTTTTAAATTTTATTTTGTGTGATTGTTTGCAGAAAACTAATAATAATTTTTAAAGTTTAGAAATAAATCTCTAAGATTTTAGGGTTAATTATTTTTTATTGTTGTTAACATCTCTATTAACACGTGGCTTTGCTGACAATTTTAAATCACCTCATTACAGTATTTAATACTCTTACTCTATGCAACAGACCTATAATATTCTTTAGTCAGCTCTGTAATGTTTTTCTTAAGTGCCTTTTTCCTAGTTACTGTGACAAATAAGGTACCACATTATTAATCTAATACAAGACAACCCAAGTCCATGGATTTTTTTACAATTATCATCATTGTTGATTTGGGTCTAAAACTGATCAAGATAAGGGGACTTAGTAAATTCCTTGTTTTGTTGAGTCTTATTTAAGCGTGCTCCTTAGAAGAAGAAATAAAACCTATTTCTCTATCAGTTTGGGAATTGGGAGCAAGGTAAGAATGAAAAATGTTGATGTCAGCTTTCAAATGGTCTTGTTATAATAATCATCTGCTGTAAATATCTCAGCCACAACCTGAGGTTCTCATACCAGGTTGATAAAAACCCTTTGTTTTCAGAGAATAAACACTAGATGCTCAGTGCTTAATTTTGTGGTGCTAAGAGATTAAAGAGGTTGGCCAGAGCAACATGAAAATTAATTTCAAACAAACAAACCAACCTCTGTGTCTTGAGTGCACATGCACAAACACGTGCAAATATACAGGCTTGGAGAACACACGTAGTTTTGATTGAGTCAGCACCTTCAGGCCAGGGAATGCAGGTACAAGAAGACACAGACAAAATGTTTTTCCTGTTGTCTCTGCATGCTAGGCAACATTTCAGTCTTCCAGTTGGTCTATTAGAGAAGGAAATGCTCTGTGTAGGCATTGTGACTATCTATTACAAGGACTTCTGGAATAGTTCATAAATCAAGTACTTACACGCAATCCCAGGAATTCATTGTGCTGCATAGAGCTCTTGGTACCCACCACTGCAAATGGGACAAGAATTTCTGAGCCATGACCATCTCAGATTTTCTTAAAGACTGGCAGTTACTATCTAGTTATCAATGAGAAAACACGAGGAGGAAAATATGATCTCAAGAGATCAGATCTTGCTGTTGTCTAGGACACTAGCAGCAAGGCTGTGTTTCCAGCCCTTGTGATGTTTCCCTAAAGGATTTTTCCTCTCTCAGGTACCAGGCTGTACATCATTTGTTTTCATCAGTACTAATGCTTTTCTATAAGAGTTGGTATAGTAGACCTTTTTATTTAACTGTATTCCTGGCTTTAGGTAAAAACAAACTCAGTCAAATCTCTTTTCTTCTAGAGGGCTACTGGAATTTATAAAGTGAACAAGTAAGTTTTTTCGGGGCCAAAGATAAACCTTGTATGCAAGCTATTAACACAGCCAGACCAGGTTCTGCAAGGTATTTGTGGATGTGTTTAATCTGAGCCTCTGAGACACACAGTGGAAGTCAAGGGGGTTATCTGCAGTGTGAAAAATTTAGTCTAAGTTTTTACTAACTTAGCAAAAGAAAAGCACAACATTACATAGGAAAATTATTTGTTATATGAGGTATAGAGTACCCAATACTGTAATAATTGCTTAAAGAAACTCCTTGACTCAGTTTATAACTTACCATCTTAATTTTGCAGATTGATGTGTCTGTATGGAGTATGAATCAGCACGAATATGGCTTAAGTAAAAAAAATAATTCATCCACATGTGGAGGAAAGAAGCAGCTGGGGAGTTCTTTCTAGTCTGCTGATAAGGGATGACCTGGCAGCAAACAGCAAATAAAACAGAAAGAAAGAACAAGTAGATGGTATGGAAGACCAGGAAGATGGAGATGGTATGCAAGGGATAAAGAAAGTGTGCAAAGTAACAGATGAAATGACTGCAAGGTAGCAGAGGGACCCATTGTGAGAAAGAGTAGGCAGCTGGTCAAGACTTAATAGTATGAATTAAGATGTGAAATTCACAAGTTTCATCAACAATTTTTCACCGTTAAAGACAGGGCTTTTCTTCCCAGCCAATAGCAACAAGGAAGGGGCTGTGAGAGGACTCAGGTTGTGGCAGGGAACACTAGCAGGCAGGGGGTTTTGACCCTGATCTACAATCCATGCCTGAATTTGCAGGGATTATGCTTCTGTTCATTTAGGGTCCTTGGAAAGCAGCAGATCTGTGTCCTGACCAAAAGTCTTGGCAGTATGAACCTCCCAGTACACTGGATCACCAAGAGTGGAGTGAGTAAAGGGAGTTTCTCAAACCCAACCTTTTGTTGGGATTCCTGTAAAGGCTGTTCTCCACTGGAAAAAAAATCCAACAAAAAATCTCAGACTTGTGGCATTTAAATGTTGGCTCCATTTTTTGCATGTATCTAGAAATTCTAGGTAATAAATTTTTTTCAAATGTCTTCTGTTTGTGTTTGGCATTTGTAGAAATTTAATCAACTCCTTCTAATTTTAAAGCACAGATTATTGCAGATACTTCCATCTACAAATTCCTGGATTAAAGAATGACAGGGTGGGGGGGGGAAGAATGTTATTAAACTGAAAGCTTAAAATTTCACTCTAATCTCAAAGGATTTGGAAGTATATTGGGTTCCCTTTGCACCAGCCTTTTGCTCCAAGTGTCAGAGCATTTAGGTTAAAAACCTAACAAAAAAACCTAAAAAAAAAACCAGAAGCAGCTGTGAGGATTCTTTCATGTTTTTTGCTTTTTTAAGACTGACAGAAAACTTTATATTTTTAACTGTGCAAAATGACAAGCCATTTGAGAAAATAAATGCAAACCGTTGCTCTGTTAAGATATTATATGATGCACTTATTATGTCAATAAATATTTTCTGTTGTTTTTCTTTTCCTCTGTCATGATGCAGTTTGTTAGCTCTGGCTGTGTTACACAAACTTCATTTTCTAAGTGCCTGTAATGATTTATCAGTGAATCATCTGGGACTTGGTTTTATAAGATATTAATGTCTCTATAAATTTGTTCTGGGAAAAAAACCTCCCTGTCTTCAAGATTATTACTCCATGAGCAAATTTGATGAGTAAAAAATTTAGTTCAGCAAGGAAATGACTCATCGTCTCTTCTGCAAGTTATTACTTCTGAAATAAGTAATTAGTTCTGTTTCTGCTATTTGCTATAGTTACACTTTCTGCCTCAGAGATCTGTTGAGCCAGGCCAAATTAAAAGTATGTAAAATATTATAATATTGGTTCTTAGAATTATCTTAAATCTGTGCCCTTGAAACTGGTGCTGATTTTATCTCTGACAGTAAAAGGACAGATTTTTGGCAAGGCCAAGAGCTGCTGGAAATATTTAATGGAAAGTTAAGAAATTATTACAGCTGTGATTAACAATGTGTCTAATACAAGCAATATTTACCAGGGAGGGTTTACCCACCAGCTCTTATATGGGTCCTCACATGGGGGAGAAGCTAGTGCCACAGGGAAATAAATTGGATTGAAAGATTTGTGACCTGGAAAAAAGTCCGTTTGGGGCTGCTAACAGGATCTAAATCTTTTCATTGCTGAAATCTACTTTGTGCCACCATCTGGGAGAATGTCTTGGTGCCTGAGAAATGTTTCTCAGCCTTCGTTCAGGGAACACAAACAGAGACCCAGGGGTGACAGCTGTGTCCTCTGCAGGCCATTCCCAAGCCACTGGCACGGATGTGGTTTCTTTGGTGGAAGATATGTTCCAACAAATGTTATGGATCGCACACTCCCAGGGGCCCTGGGGGGCTTGAACTGGAATCTTACCCAAATGTCTATTCAGCCCTAAAATGTTCCCATACAACCCAGATTCTTGTGCAGGTATTTGCCAGTCATACTCCCATTTCTCATAGTCTTTGACAAATGCTCAGAAGGCCTTCCCCAAATAATAGACACTCAAATCCTCCAAAGAAGTGGCATCTTACGCTGTTTATTACGCAGGTATTCCTGATGAGTCCTTCATTCCTTCTGCTTCAAATATATCTTTAGACCCGGATAATGGCTAATCCTTCAGTTGTTATTGCTTAGAAAATAGATCAGATATACTGGAAAAGCCACACAAATATTTACTTGTTCTTCTTGGTAATTATGAACACACCATACCTATTGCAGTTGCTATGGCTCTACTTCTTTTCCATGTGAAAGAGTTTGAAAACTTTGGATGAAACCAAATTTGGCTGGTTTGCAGACAAATTACTCAGCTGCCCTTTGGTTGCAGTTGCAGCACTCTCCCACCCCTCCCCTCCACTTTAATTTCCAAATTTATGGATTAAATGCTGTTTAAAGCTTTGCTTAATCAAGGATGAAAGCAGCCAGGAGACAGCACACAGCAATGGACCCTTTCTGGCTGTATCTCTCTGTGGACATTTTGAAACAGGCAGAAGAAGAGGACAAGAGAAGGCAAAGGTGAACCCCATGAACAACAGAAAAAAATCACAGTGCCTTACTGAACGGAAAAAAATGTGATTTCTGCTTTTCCTATTGTCAAAGGCAACACTAGTTTTTGTATTTACAATTCCTTTGTGTTTTCTTGAATGATTCATCAGCTAAATATTTTTGGCTGTGTACAGGAATGAACCAACGGTGGTGAGGATACAACCTTGCCTTGAGCACCAGCAGGGGCTTCCCCTCCCAAAAACACACATAATAAAAGAGAATGCTAGATTACCCCAAAGGGAATTACTAGTAATACAAAGAGGGGGCAAAAGTCACCTCTAAGAAAAGCACCAACGGGATATTTGGGGAAAAAGTTGATGCATGAAGGCAATGGAGACTTTATAGCTACACGTGGCATATGGGTT
This sequence comes from Corvus cornix cornix, assembly GCF_000738735.6. Classification (NCBI taxonomy): domain Eukaryota; kingdom Metazoa; phylum Chordata; class Aves; order Passeriformes; family Corvidae; genus Corvus; species Corvus cornix. The sequence continues at coordinate 80,345,118 of NC_047056.1, read as the reverse complement.
TTTCTGCCATGGTTGTCTGTGCAGGACATTGATCCATTCCAGAGTGGTGGTGAGTTACATGGTGAAAGAAAATCCACCTGCTAGTTGCCCATCCCACCACCCCACAGCAAAAGGGACCTACTGTACTACCAAACTCTTGCTGCTTGTTGGGAGTTTGGGCTCAGACCTGGCCTTCATAAACAGTGGATATGAACAGAGGCTTCCAAGGATGTGGCCACTGACAATTCAGGTTTTATACATTTTGCTCTGCATCTACATGGAGGATGTATGATGCCATTTTTAATAACAGTGAGTTGAAACAGTAAGCTCTTATAACCAAACACTGCATCACATTCTCTCTCATTCACAATGCTCAGTGTTGAAGGGAAATTTGACCCATCGCATAGTATACATATTTACTTGTTATAGAACATTATACACCAGCCATTTTTGACCTGTAAATTTCTCTCACAAAGAAATAAAAAGGAAGCCAATACTCAAAAGGGAAAGTAGCTTTGTCAGTGTTCAATTTACTGCTCAATTTACTTCACTGCTTGCCAATTAACCTGGTACAACAGTGATCTGTGATCCAATAATGCTGCTCATTCAACTGATGTGCTTGAGTCCTTCACTTCTTGAAACTGCTTTTTCCTTACCAGTTCAAACTAGATAAAATCAGGCATCTGTGTGAAACCAGTGTTCACAAGCTTAAAAAACCCCACAAAAACAGCTGCTACTAATTGCATTTCATTATTTCATATCAGTTTCCAACTTCATTTCATTCTTTCTGCCTATCTTGGATTATCTCTGAGAGAGAATTCCACTTTTTAATTTTTTAAATTGTGCTCATTTTGGATTTCCACCTCATTTTCTACTCTAACACCAAACACCTAAAATTAAATTAAAGTAAATTAAATAATGCCCAACCATTGCTATATAATGAGGAACTTTTGTTGCTATTTAAGAGAAGCCACTTCAAAGTGCTAATAAGGTACCAGCTGCAAACAGAGAATGAAAGGCAAAATTACTGAAAGCAAACCAATGTTTATAGGTCTAAGACAACAAATCAAATCTGGAGCTGGAAATGCTTTTGTAAGCTTTGAGTCAATGTAAACACTGAAAGAATGCCAGCCGAAAGAACAATCTTGTGACGTCCTTAGAGAACAGCTCTGGGCTGCCCTGACAGCTCCTCCTGCCACCGATGCTGACTGAGGGAGAGGCCACAGGCTCTGCACCCCAGCAGCAAGCACAGGGTTCAATTTCCTAGGCACATCCTGCTCTCCAGAGGAAATTGATTTAATTTCACTGGTTTAAATGGCTGCAAAAATAGCAGTGATTTGATGCTATTAATCAAATTATACTAACTGGGCTGTAAATGGCTCCTATCACAAGATTCACTGTAATGACAGTATCAAATAAAAAGCAAATGATCCCTGAGAGGGATATCTGCCTGTGTGGGAACCACATCTGCTCAACACCTGGAGAAATCTGGCAGAAACTTTCTCGGTAGCTGGCTGTGGGTGACATTTATTAGACCAGTTATTTATGCCTACTGCTAAGCTAATGTCTTGTTGCAGCAGCACACTCTTCTAGGGCTAATCCAAGGACAAAGCCTGGAAAAGGACAGCTATAGATGTTTCAGATAGGTCTTGCCTGCAGCATTTCTTCGCATACCATTTGCCAAAGAGAACATCACCACTCTACAGAAAAGGCAGAGTCTTCATACTCCAGTATATGCAATGCACCTCCCTTCCCTTCCCTTCCCTTCCCTTCCCTTCCCTTCCCTTCCCTTCCCTTCCCTTCCCTTCCCTTCCCTTCCCTTCCCTTCCCTTCCCTTCCCTTCCCTTCCCTTCCCTTCCCTTCCCTTCCCTTCCCTTCCCTTCCCTTCCCTTCCCTTCCCTTTCCTTCCCTTCCCTTCCCTTCCCTTCCCTTCCCTTCCCTTCCCTTCCCTTCCCTTCCCCCCGACACGATTAAACAGCACGAATTTGAAACACTGTAAGTTTTGGAAAGAACTTAGGAAATGCCATGCTTCATTATGTCCCTATTCCAGCCTTTTTTTAACACTCAAGGTGGAGCCAGGGCTGTGAGCACAGCCTGTTTGCCACACCTGTGCTGGCCCTCATGCTCATCTCTTGCCACAGCTGTCAGAGCCCACATACAGAGCCAGAATTACACAGTCTTGGGACAGAGGAGTGCAGCCACCTACTTTTCAAGGCCACAACGTAGCTTTCTTTGTTTAATTTGGTAAAGACTAGGCTTCCAGGTAAGTATTTTTAGACACATAAAAAGTCACATTTCTAGATCCAGAAGCCAGCTCCCTCTTCTTAATTTGAAAGCAAAATTTTTAAATTTTTAGGCTTGTCTGGCAACATCACTGTGGAACCAGCCTCTCGTAGAAACATGATAAAGATACAGCTCAGAGATACAAGACTGGTGAGAAACAAGGTTGCCTATGAAGCAGATAATTGCTTAAATAACTGGAAGACTCACAGCCATTCTTAAAAAAGATTTGACAGTGGTTTTTTCTACTACCTATTGACTGTGTGCATGGAAAAATTTGGTTTGGTTTGGTTTGGTTTTTAGTGAGATTCCAATGTGATCTCTTAGCAGAGGGATTTTTAGGCAGCTCCACCAATTACAGTATTAGGATTTCAGCAGTTAATACTACATGCCCTGGGGCAATACAAAGGCAGTAGTGATGCTGATGATGATCAACCTTCTACTGATGGGACTGGTTTTTGAAAAAAACCAAACAAAAAACAATCCAGGTATTCTGGCCATTAATACCCACAAAACTTTACATGATAGCAGAGCAGTTCAGGGCTGTGTCCTGCCTCTCGTTATTGCCCCTTCCATATTCACAGCATGGTTCTCTTCCTTGCACAGGTTTCTTTCCCTTGCTACCTGTGTCACATACACATGCCATGAATGAGTGCAACTAGCAAGGAAAAGAGACCTGTGCCCTCAATCTGTTAATGCTACCACCATCCTTATCAAAAGCATCCAAAACTCTTCCTTCTGCCATTTCCAGCTACTTGCATCATTACATTTATTGGGAGACACCCCCAGATGGGCACATTCATCACCCTGCAAGCAGCTTGCTGCTGACCCCCAAGTGCACAGCTGGGCTTCTCACACCAAATGCACAGCTCCAGATGCTTCTGTAGCAGGGGCGCCCTCAAGCTTGCAATCCAGAGAAACAAGACATACACAGCAGTGGAGTTGTAAGTGTGATACTCAAACACAAGAGGAGCTGATGATGCTGTCACAGCCTGTGAGACCCTGATCTTGTGCCCATGCACTGCTGTGTCCTGTCTCCTCCCTCACGTCTCCCATCACTCTCCAGAGACCTGTAGCTGCTTCTTATTTCTGTCTCTCCTTCCAGGTGCATGAGCAAGCCACACACAGGAGAAACAGAGTTTGAGGATCCTGCATTTGAAGGTCTGAGGAGGATGAATAGTCCCATCTCCTCCAGAGCCACTCTGCCCTGCTATCTCTGTAGTGTGCTGAATTCTCCCGGGACAATTCTTGATGCAGAAAGAAATACAACCAGATGAAAAGCAGCATGTGGAGAGACAGTCAGCCCACAGCTTCCCTCTTCCTTCCCAAATTTCTTCCATTTCTATAAAGATTTAGCAGTGCACTGAGTCTTATTAATCTCACAAAGAGCCCAACAGTAATGCTCTATAATGGTACTATTTAAACAAATTTCTCTCTTTTAAAAATTTTTTAAATTACTTCATTTTAGAATTTTTATTTCTGTTCTTCTTTTATTTTTTTTTCCAAAATGGCTACACACTATGAACCAATGTATGTTGAAACCACAGCCCACCAGGAAGGTCTTTGAGAGCACAGAGGGGCATAGGATGACCATGGCCCAACAGTTCAATCCTGCTGGGGAAGGCAATGTGCCACAGTTGAACAGAGTGCAGAGATTGAACCAAGATTGAACTGGTATCTAGAAAACTTGATTGGCAAGGAAAGTTCGAAGACAGAGGGCATAAACCAAAAGCATGACCATGATAACTGTCCAAATACCATCACTGCTATTGCAAAGAACAGAGAGGGTATCCCTGTGGACAGAAGAAATAACAGTTCAACATGCAGCAAGGAGTTGCCAGGTAATAGAGCAAAAAAAACCCAGCAGCTCTCTCAGGATGAAGGTGATGATGTTCTTCAGTGGTGTTTGGAAAGGCTGTGGAATGACAGAGGTGTTCTAGAAAAATCTGCTTTGTATTACCCAATTTTGGTTTTAGAGCAGGGGAATAGAGTAGATATATGTGATTTCTATCTTATCATTCTGCCTAGCAGTCTTAAAGTGGATACTTCATGTGCTCTGAATGCATTGCCTTTGCAGTGGAATGCAGAAAGCTGTGTTGGTCTCACTTATCTGTAGCAGAAAGCCAAATTTTAAATGAAACAGTATGCATAGTAATACTGATCTTTTATATTGGCAATAAAATGCTTTGGCTAAGAGAAGAATATTGTATTTCACACTAGAGTCTGTCCCAGGAAAGCACAGATTGGATCAGCTTAGCTCTTTAGTTTGGCTAGGGAAAAAATATTTCATTTCTGTTGTGTCTCTCCTCCATCTCTGACAGATCTATCAAAATACGGATTTACAGTTCAAGTTTCCAGCCACTGTAAGTTCAGTTTCGAATGGAAAAGCACAGCTGGCATGCTGAACTTTATTACTAGAAAAATAATATTCGCAAAGCCTGCCAGCTATTTTAAAGGTCATTAAATGACAGAAGCACATCCATGACAGGCTCTTCATGCAAACTGTGCTGAACTGGGTTGTAATTACTTCATACATGAGACCAGCTACTTCATGATAAGATTTCCAGAGCAACCACTTGTAACACTACAGTGGTGACAAGTTAAATTTGTTAAAATATAAGTTAGGACTATTCCTGTGTTAGCCTCAAAGGGGTAAAGGTACAGCAAAGACAGCATTTTCTGGTTTGAGATGGGAGATTTTCCTTGCTAATGGCAGAAGCAGTCCATGGGATACAGCCTGGCTTAGGCGTCACTGTTTCCAGGGCTTGCAACTCTTCTGCAGTTCTCTGTTTCTCTAAAATACCCAGCTGAATGGAATGTAGATGATTTTCCCCTTTCTCAGTACATGCTCCTCATCTAAAGAAAGATGGAGGTTGTTAGTGATATGTTTGCAAATTCTTGGAGGTATTTCTAAAAGCTGTTACAAGCACAAACCACCAAATCCAGCCTTCAACACCTGCTGGGGGAAAAAAAAAAAAAAAAGCTGTCTGAAAAATCCACAAGCCAGGCTAAATGATGGTGTAGGATTAGAGTCAATCTTGATGATCAGTCATGAAGCCAAATGTCTAAAGAAACAAAATGTTTTAACAGATACATAAGCCACTTTATTACAATAAATAAGTTCCAGGATTCTAAAATCCCAGGGAAATCAATCCTAGATGCAAAATACGGTATTTTGGGTGGACAGAACTGTGTAACACTTCTCTAAATTACGTTTTCCTTCACTGAATGTATATGTGCAAGACATATATATCAAGACCTAATATTACATCTTGGTAATCATCAAGAATGTAATCTGTCAGGCTATGTTTTAAAACCTCCAGGAAAACACTCTCCACTTAGGAGCCACAAGGTGCACTTTTTTTAGATAACTGAAAATACTGGAAAAACCAGGTAGGCTTAAGTGTACGTGGACACAAGTATTACCTGTCCTCCATAACATGGTTAAAGAGCTACTCACAAGAAATAGGTTTATTTAGTATCTCAGACTAAGAAGTGTATGGAGCATTAGAGAATTATACACACACATGTTAGTTTTATAATTACTACTTACAGTCCTAAAAAATAGCTGAGCATTTAAATAGAAAAGTCTGCTTATTGTCACTGTAATCTTTTTATGCTACTTTGAAAAAAACCAGTATTTTTTGTATGGTCTCAGTTAATCAATGAGAGTCAACTCACTTGTCTGTACAAGGACTATGGTAACAAAGTGTTTTCATGGGAATATTTTGGATTTTAAAATATAAAGTTCAAAAGAGAAAAGAAAATTATCCAAATAACCAGCCTAATTTAATTTCACGAAAGTTTAGGAAGATGCTTAAAAACTGTCCATGCATGAACCCAGATGCACTGCTGGGTGATGTGTATACAACTGGAGTTAATGGAGTTTTATGTCAATTCAAAATTAGGTTCAGTGTGCTGAATGCTGCCTTGCCTCTTTCCCTGTCTGGGCCTCGACCATGCCTTAAAGAGTAAAACATTTCAGCCATCCTAAAGGAATCACAGGCAGTCAAATATTTTGAGAGAGAAGTGCATTTCCAGCACAATTTGCCTTGGAGCCAAAGGTTCTTTAAGCAAATTCTATGCAAGCAAATCTTGAAGAAAACAAAAAGAGGCAAGCAGCTGGATTTCCATCAATACCATTTCTGAAATGAGAGTGACAGGAAAGTAATTTGTGCACAACACCGCAAACTTTCACAAAGAGAACTGCAATACTTGGGACCCAGGCAGCAAGGAAAAGTCACCAGCGACCTGCAATCTTAAATGTATTTAATCATCTATATTTATTTGTGTAATTAAATATATATTCAAAATCAGGACAGCTCAAGTCCCACAAAACACAGAGGTGGGAAAGCTCAGTGTGTCTGTTCACCCCTGAGCAGCAGGGATGCTAGACAAGCTGTTGGATACTGTCAGGATGGGATGGAGGTGAGCTGGGAAATGGGGATTTCAATACACTGCTGGAAACATCTCTTTTCAAGCACAAAGCGGATGATGTGCTCTATCTTCCAAAGGCATGTCCACAGAAATAGATCCTAAACCAAAATCTCAAAGTGGCTGCAGCCTTGTGAATTTTGTGCAAAGGCAGATTCAAAGATGCTGTATTACCTAAGCCAGAATTTGGATAGTAAGACAATCCTATTTATGCAGTATGCTGGTCTCAGTATTACTATTTTTCCCTCTCTTTCTTCCTTTGTTAAAAACTTAGTTTTTCCATGTTTCAAAAGAGAAGTAGTCTATTTTCTCTCTTGATGTTTTTCAAAACAAATTCAATACTGCTCTTTCAGTTGGCTGGAGACAAGAGTGGGATTATTCCAGATTGATCAACCTGGACTGACAAGGTGTAATTACAGACTCATCGTAGACACATAAGGCATAATCTTAAAATTATCTTCAGAATTTAACTTGTCCTACTCTTGCATCTCAGTAGCATTTTAAAAAATCCCTTTTATTTATATGCAGACACAGAGTATGGAAGGCTATTTCTTTTAAAGCTCAGCGTCTGCATGGAGCTGTAAATTGTTCTTGTGTGCAAAATCTTTTTGCTGACATTTAATATCCACACTGCAGGCCTGCAGCAGCTTACAAGGCTGAGGGCATAGAGCTGCCCCCTCCCTGGGGTCACTCTGTACCCACAATGTTCCTGTGCCCACTGTCTTCCTCAATTACAGACAACCAGCAGCCCCAAGAGCAAGAACACACCATCTATCCCCCACACCACTCCCTAGTGCATCCATCCTGGCCCTCTTCTCCTTCCCCTCCTTAATGCAATACTATCCCCTCTCCCACACAGTCAGCCTCTTTCCAGGCCTGGATAGGCAAAAGTACAGACAAGGACCATGGAAAGGTGATGTTCTTGAGAGGGCAGAGGAGGATCCCTCCTACCCTGTGTCACCAAGATCCCATCAGTCCCTGAATACTTTCATGGGCAACAACTAACCTATCTCCAACTACCAATTTAAGTCTGAAAAATTGGCTCAGATTTTGCAGGACATGTCTTCACCGGTGCAGTAACAGGTATGAAATCTCTGCTTCCAACAGAGTGGGAGAGTGCTTTGGCAGGACCTGCAGGACCTCTTAAAAAGATGGCTACTTTAGGGTTTTAGGATACTGAAGTAAATGGAGAAATCTCTTCCATCATAATAAACTATATTTTGAAAATATAGCTCAAACTTCATCATGTTTGAATGAGCATTTGAATGTAGGTGCTTTACAGTGCTGTGCAGGGTGGACATTAACCAACCCTTTCACAGGTTCTCCAACACCATCAGAGAAGATGTTTGCTCTCTTTAGTCCTTGCAGTGGATGTCACACCCATACACACATTTCTTCACTTGTTTCAGTTTCTGTTTCTGATCTACCACTTTTGGTAACTCCCAAAGGCTACTATTCTTACACCTCTAATTGCATGCAGAGATGTCTTGGGAAATGAAACAAGCATTGGGCTTCTGCTGCCCACACCACTTGCACAGTTTAATTAAGGGAAAGGGAAGAGGTGGTTAAGCTTTAGGAGCCAAGATCTGGAGCAGAAAAAATAGCAGTGCTGTCTGCTTTAAAATATGTATAGCCTCTCTCCTTCTGTAGTCCTATCTCTGAAATTCTTACTTCAACCCTCCATTATCACCCAGTGTCTGCCACTTCCCACACTGCTCACAGCACTAGCAGTATGTAACACATGGAAAAAAGATTTTCTACTTTAATAAAATTTCTGTTATATTTCAGGTCCTGGAAGATCTGAATCACTTACTCAGTGTATTATCTTTGTGTCGCTGCCACTACTCCTACCACAGCAAGTTTCAGTTGGCTTGTCTAGGCATTAAGAATTACTGTGATTTTTTTTTCTCCCCCATGCAGAGCAAGTTACTTGAGCATGCAGCTCTTTTTCTGAGATGAGTGATGGGGAAGGGGGGCAGGAGCAAATGTTCATGCCACAAAGACATAACAATGTCAGCTGTGGCTACTGGACATTTAATGAACTAGATGCTGTCTGCCCCCAGTAAGTAGTACTTCATAATACTGAAGTCTCAAGTACATTTACAAAGCAAATCTTCCCTTCTTTCCCTCTCTTTTCCCCCCACCCCAAAACAGCTTTTGCTCTTGACTTTCCTGCTTGTTTTTAGGGCAAGTTGCTAGCCTTTGCAGCTGCCTTACCAAATCTTAAGAATGGAAGTTCAGGTAGCAGCCTGTTTGTGCAACCAGCCTGAAAGGCTAAGGTGGTTCCCAAGATCTTAGAAGACAACAATTTAGCTCTCACCATCCAAGCTTTCATCTGTGGAAACACCAGCATCAATTCAGAGGCCATCAACTCAAGCTACAGTACATTTACAGCTAAAATTTTCAAATAAAGCCAATTAAAATTAATGAACAAATGAACAAAGAAGAGGAGTAGGAGGCAATTCTAACTCCAAACATTCAAAAAAATGAGTCAGTTCTGCAGAATGAGTTGGATTTTTTTTCCAAACCTCTGCAGTAAGCTGAATTCAGGTTCTTCAGGTGTTTACCACTCCTTAAGGCACTCATGGCTTAAGGGTGAGCTACAAATCCTCAAGTGGCCAGAGGTGCCCACTTTTAAAGAAGCCAGCACACAGGACAGCAAGAACTTGGATAAGGGACATATCAGCTGTCTGAAATCTGTCCTCCCCTCATGAAAAATGCAGGGGAAGGAGACAGTTTCTTCTCTCCACAGATGGGAGCACTCCTTCCCACCCACTCTTCCTACAGCTTGTATTGAAAAGTGGTTAGTCATAGCAGGACACAGACACGTTCGTGCCTGGGTGATGAAACTCAGATGATAACAAGAACATGTTCTTGTCTACAGGCCAGGAGAAAACCACGTGGTTCCCTTGCAAGCCAGATTTTATAATGCCTTTGTGCCAGGGAGAGCAAGTCATTTTTATTTAGCCTTAGTCAGCATTTGGGGAAATACACAGGTTTTACTCCCCACAGTAAACAAGCTTCTAGATGCTCTTCCACCAAGCTTCCTTTTTGTCCAGGCTTCTATTTGTTTACAGAATAACAAATCACACACCCCCTTCCCCCCAACACACACCCCCCACACACCACACACATGAACAGCTGTTGGCCATGAGATCTAGACAAAACTAACCAAAATCAGGACCAAGGGCTGTGGACATGGATGAAGCTAATGCAGAAAGTCAATTACTCTGCAGCAGGGGCACATACCTGGCAAGGAGAAAACCCTCACCCTGAGGTCTGGCCCCTTGAAACACGTGACATTGCAAACATTCATTTGCAATTTAGTGAGTAGTAGCTCATTATCTCAATTTGAGTAGGACACTAATGAACTGGTCTAAATGTATTTACTTGTTTGGTTATGATTCTCCTCTGAAAATGCTGTCCTCACTTTGAGAAGACACGCACAACACAGTGCTAAGAAGTTGAGCATTCCCTGCATTTGGCAAGACACAGCACATAGGCAGAGTAGGAAAAACCATGGTGAGCCTTTCTGGGGGTGCAGTTACAGACCTTGTTTGGGTCTTCATGCTCCAATAGTGAGGAAACACAGCGATTTGCTCAGCATTACATATTTTTAATCCAGAAAATTGGGCTGCAACTGTGAGCTCATCATAAGGCTGAGATATAAAACCAATGCCCCCTTTCTCCTGCCCTGGGGCACTGTGAATGCTGCAGTGCCAGGTGGTGGCACTGTCACACGGGGGTTCTGGGGTCCCCCAAGTGCAGCCCTGCCCCCCACACACCCTTCCACCCAGCACCCTTCCAAGGAAGGCCTTTATGGTCCCAGGGCAGTTCCTGTGCCCAGGAGTGTGCTCTTACTCTTGGTTGCCATACACTGGGGCACAGCTGAAAACAGCTGGGAATGGCAGTGAAATGAAACTACTGATGGGGTTATTCAGATAGGTAAAAGAAACCATAAAAAACAATCCTCTAGCACATGCTTGGTAATTCATTGGCCACAAAACTTGTGCAGTGAGTGCAGAAAGCTGTAGGTGTGGCATTTAGGGACGTGGATGAGTGGTGGAGGTGGCAGTGTTAGGTGAACAGTTGGACTCCATGATCTTAGACGTCTTTTCCAATCTAAATGATTCTATGATTCTATAAAAGTCATACCCATATGCAGCAGACTCATCAATCAGTAAACACGTTTTTCTCCTCTCAAAGTATATTATTGTGTTCAACATCTTAATGATTATGAAACTGGCAACAAGATATTTACTTTGATCAAGGTGTTTATTGCATCTCAGAGGGCACACATGCACTGGGGTTTTCTGTTTTTCAGGGGGTTTTTTTGTTTGGGATTCTTTTAAACTGAAATACAAAGAAAAGCCATTTTGAAATTAGCTTTTTATAGAACTTTCCCATTACAGTGTATGTTATCCCCACAGCAAATTCAGATACAACCACTTTTAATGGTACCATACATTGATTAAATAGTTCATTTGAAAGACTTTAGGTGAATCTTTCCAACCCAATATGCTTTTACAGAGAACTGCCAAGCCACTTGTAACACTGATCAACAGTGACCTCATTGAAGAGTCAAGATCTTACACCAAGCCATCAGCAGAAACAGTATGAGAACAAATAAAAATTAAAGAAACACAGTATGTACAGTAAAGGGCATGGATCTCTGGATCAGAATTAAATCTAATCACCAATAGTACAAAAGCTACTCACAGCGCATTCGGGGCAATGAGAAAACACTATCCTAAGGCATACACAGGTAAGCACTAAATTAAGAGATGTACGGAAGAACTGAACAGAGATGGGTAACATCACTTGTAATGTTTTGACTACAGATATACCAAAAAGTCCTCTCGTATTTGAAATCCCTTAATGCCAGCACAACTATGGTTGCTTTTTCCCAAATACATGGATAGAAACTGACCCTTTACTTAATTTTCAGTGCATTTAGCAAGAACTGATAAATATGCCAATTATAAATGCAAAAACTTAAATAATTAAACGAGATTTTAAAATAAAAACAGCAATAAATATGGTATTCTTTCAGATATGATTTTTCATTCTTGGTAAATCATTGAAAAAGTATTTGTCATGGAAGTTTTCCTTTATATTAGTTTAAATTATTTTAACATATACAGTGCCACAAAAATAAAACATTTTTTTTCATGACAATTGAGATTCCTGTGACTGGAAAAAAAAGTATTCTGCACAATTTCTTAAGTATTTTCTTTACTATCTGGTGTTATCACACTATGTTTTGTAACAGATAAAGGAGAAATAGAGGCCTAGGGAAACTTTGGGTGTCCTCAAAAAGTTATATACATTGAAACCTTCAAAACCACAGACATTGCTCCAAATGGCTCACCAAACAACAGCTGCATAATCTGCCCCCGTGGGATAGGTTCAGAAAAGCACTAGAAGGCATCAGAAACATACATCCATTGTTTAAATTGTAAAACACAAATAACCCAAGTACACAAATTTCGAGAGAGTAGGGATAACAGCTAAGGTAGTACACATTCCTAATGTTCACTTTCACAGCTGTGCTACACGTTTCAGGAGGAAGAGAAAGTCTGAGTAAGCACTGGGTTTGGTACTGGTGGCTCACTTTGAAACTCTGAGCATCCATTTGTAGACTCCAAACTCACGTTTTTAGCATCCAGTCAGAAAAACCGCAGCTGTGAATATAGAAAAGTATTGGATGAAAACTGATACAATGAGTTAGTAAAGCATGTTCTAGAAAGAGCACCAAATCTGCTCATCCCTTCACAGCTCAGGGGATTTGCTATCAGACTCTAGTGAAGCAGCAGTCTTCCCACAGCCACTTATGAATCTCTCTATCATAAATACAAGTTGAAAGCAGTGAGTCCCAGCAGTGAAGGTGTATCTCCACTCCTGGCCATCACCTGGAGGTGTACCTGCCAAGTGCCAGGTACACCTCCCTAGGGCTGGAATTTGGGGAAGGGTGGAGCGGGGACTGGGAGATGCCTAAGAGCAGCCTGAATCACTGCTGCCAGCTCCAGTGCAGAGTGGGCTCAAGACAAATTTTAGAATTAAGATCTAGGAAGGAAGAAAAGTGACTCATGAAGAAGGCTTTAAAGTTATGTAATGATTGTCCTCTCCTCACCTTATTCTAGTCACATTATTCTAGCCTTCATTATAAAATGCATACCTTACTTCTGCATCGTTATTTTTTAATTGGCAATTAGTGTTTAATTCAATTTGATATTTTTACCTGGCCCTCCAAAACTGTAAGAATAATGTCTTAGCCTTTATTTCCTTCTATTACGCAGTACTGTTTTTTTGCTTCTCCTCCATTTTTCTTTACATTTACTCCTCTGTTCTTCCCCATTATTGTTCTACACAGCACTGCTCAGGACCTCATGGCCTTAGCATTCAGAAAAGCAGTGCCTTGAAATATTGTATGGCAGGGGAGAACATCAGCTGGTAGCAGTAAAGAGATGCAAACAACCTTCCCTTGATGACAAGAATACATTTTCCCCTTTTGATACCTTCACACCTATGATACCAAATCTTTTTCAACACCCACAAGACTGGAAGAAGCTTCTTCAGCACCTTTTCCACCCCCCAGTATTTGTACCCTGTTATCATTCTACATGTTTCAGTATTAATTTCAAGAAAAAAACCAAACATGAATCCTTGGACTGAATGGAAACAAGGTAAAAATTGAAGTTATACATTGATGATACTTCTTTTTTTTTGCCAAAAGCAACTGTCAGGAAAAGTTATCTATGAGTCAAGCTTTCAGGCTAAAGTTAAAGAGTGTGGACAGAGAATTTGGTTTTCATTACACTGCATGTTCCTAGCTCCACAGCTGCGATTTTATCAGTCATATTCATCCTAAACAACATCTGTGTGCCAGACATGTACCACAGTGTGACATGCTCGAGCAGGCAGTCACAGAATACCTTATCATTTACAAGAAATCCTTGATGTTAAGATCCGCTAATGGGTCCTTTGTTGGAGGTTTCTTGGGGCTCTGAGTAGCAGGAGTTGGGCTTGGAGAAAGCTAACAGACGCCAGCCAGGAAGGCAGGAGAAAAAAACAAAGCAGATAAGAATACCCAAGCATTAGATAGACATAAGCAGTTCTCACACAAGCACATTGCAAGCATACAAAGTTCTCATTTGTCTGCAAGTTCAGCGTGGTGCTGTTTTGCTCAAGCATTGTTTGGGTTCCATCCTTACTACAGGGTTAACAATGTTTGGCAAGTTTAATAGGTAAGGCTATAGACACTGCAGATCTGAATGAGTATAGCTTCAGATCACTCTGTCCCTGTAGGACAAAATGGTGTTAGGATCTTCAACCCAGACAGAAGACAAGACAATTGTTAGATGTTAAAAACCAAGGTGCAGAGCAAGCAGAGTGCATCCTGCAGGGAGCGACTGAAAATCCCTGCGACTGGCAGTTAAGTACAAATTACTTGACACTGATAATATAAATAAGAGTCCAAACCAAACTGGAAACATGACTAGATTATACTAGGTTCCTCCTTTGATAGGTATAAAAATCATCAGTTACCCCATAGAAAATGTCAGTTTTCAAGTTCCATGCAACACTTCTGGCTGTGGTGGTCAAAGGATTCTCCCATTCTGTCCTTACTCCTCCCCATTCCTACCTCAACTCAGGGCACAAGAAGTATTTTATACGTAGCCCTGGCACCTTGATGACCGCTCTTCTAGAAAAAAATTTCTGTGTCCCATAATATTATTCTTGGTAAGTGCACATATAGTTTAAGGTGGGAGGAAAAGCAAGACTAAATATATTCCTACTTAGAGCAGTTTCAAGTTCTTTCCATTTCTACACAGAAAACGTTGACAAGCTTCATTGGGAATGTAGTTCCTGACTTAAGAAGTGTGGTTCGCTAGATGTTGATTGCCTAATATTTGCAATACAAGGGGGGTAGCCTGGTTTCCAGGGTTACCAGTGAGATTTTACAGCTACAGCATCAACTTCCATCTCCCTCCTTACTTGAAAGGCAAGATGGACTTGTGACTTAAAAAAAGCAAAATACTACAGCTAAATAATTTCCTGCCTCTCCTCTGGAAGGGCCTTTCCTTTTCAGTGTTATTACAAACCAAACTCTACTTTGAAATAACAGCCTGGAACAGGCATCATAGCTTATGCTGCATCACCTGCTGAGTGTAGCTTTAGTAAATTTTGGTAGGCTGTGAACAGAACAGCAATGCCCATGAGTTCCACCTTGAGCTTTACTCAAATATCACCCAAAACTAGATCTTAGATGTAGTTAGCTGTAGGAGATTTTCAAACTCGTTCCACTGGTCTCATACAAGGCAACTGAAATAAAAAATCAAGGTGGTTCATGTGATCTGCAGCAAGGCAGGCAGCTGATCCTTTACTACATCTCATTTACAGACCTAGAGCTAGAGTTGAGCTGAGACAATGCACACACACAAGCTACTTCCTAGTGACGTGGAGAGCAATTAAACATTCATGTAGCAGCAAGGCTCACCTGTACACCAGGGCCAGTGGCGGCTCCAAAGGGGGGCCTCATCATCGGCTGCCCGTACATGACCGGCTGTTGGGGCATCATGGGCACCCCTGCACCTGCTGGGGGCTGGAAACCAACACCGAGTCAGCAGGGGTCTGGGGGAGGGAAGGAGAGCAGTGTAGCGAAAGAGACTCACCATCCCAAATGCTGCTCCTGGCTGTGGGACAGGTGGAGTACCTCCTGCGGCTGGAACAGCACTTGCTGGAGGCACAGCTCCCGCCTAAAAAGTAATTAAAAAAAAAAAAAGGCAAAAAAAGAGCAAAAATCTAGCACCAACCATCTGGAAACCACACAGAGTCTCCAGCATTCTCAAAGCTGTTCTGGAAAGTAGGACTGTTATGCAGCACATATGCAGCCTCAAAACCACAATGCTTCAAAGAATGAGGGAGCTGAATGAGTCCTTACGCACAGCTTGTTTCTTCATAAGAAAGCAAGGATGACAGACTCCATTCTCTTCATGAACAGAGTGCATTTACTGACTACAACTCAAAATAGGCCCGAGAAAATGCACACTTTGCTCCTCCTTCTAAAGAGTGTAAGAAAGCATCCCAATTTCAGCTAACACACTATGGCACTTATCGTAGCACTGTATTTTAGTAGAAGCTTAAGCAGATTGTAAAGCTAAGGGAAATAGCTGCTATAATTAGTTTGCAGTGAAAAAAAGAATAATTATGTACCAAGATTCATTGAAGTTAAAGAATAAGTTCACACACTTAAACCAGGATCAGAATCATTACATACTTTACAAGGGACAGTTTAGTTTATCTTGATATGCTTTTCATTCATACACTGGGCTTGTTATGATTTTCATTCAAATAATACAAGGCAAGAAAAATTTTATCTTCCACTAGAATTCAGGAAGAGAGAACTGTTAGTTTATGAACTCTATTCCAGTCTGAAGGTTTTCTGGGGAGCATTTCAGTTAAAAAGTGTACTGTGCTAAGAGAGTCCCCAAACTAAAACCAAGATCTGGACATTCAAGTATGTAAAGCAAGAAATTAAACCACACAGGTTGATGCTATCAGATGCAGTGATCTGACTGCTTTTACAGGAACACATTGTAGCTCAACATCCAATTAGGCAGATGCCAAGAAAATGGCCACACAAACTGAATCTGCTTTTGCCTCTAAGCACTAGGTCACTTGACGGAATGGGCTTTGATGTGATTCTGCTGATTTTAAACCTGGAATTGAAAGGTCACAAGGAAGGGAAGAAGAGACCAAAACTTAAGTGGTTCAACAGTGACATGAAGAAAAGCTTCATTTTTGCCTTCATATTTACTCTGCCTGCAGACGTGGGTTTCTTTGGATTCAAAAAGTACCTAAGTGCATGATTTTTAAGAAATATATACAACACATATATTTCATGAAATGCTATCAAAACCACCCAGCTTCCAGAAAAACCAGTTACTTATCAGATGATAAAATCACTACAAGATCAGGCTGATGCTACAGAAGCTCGAAATTTCAGCCAGTACAAGTCATCAGGTAGTTCACATCCAAGTAAAGCAGTGGAGACATCATTTTCAAGCTTACAGTACAGAAATGGTTAATCACTACTACCATACTCAACCCATTGGCTGAGAATTGCCTGTTGGACAGACAGTCCAAGAGGAGCCATGTTAGAAGCTTCTAGCTAGTTTTAAGCCAGCAGTAATAACTGTAGTGCAGGTGAGGTGCTGTTAGTATCTTCATGTTTAGTAAGTGCAGTAAGAGATCAAAAAAAATTCACTTACACTGTACAGTACTGCCCAGCCTTTCTATTAAGAAAAAAAAGTTGACGTTACAACTAACACATTAAGTGAAGTACAGGGAATTCTTGTATCTTCCATAAGGTTATGGAACATGCTCAGGGTCTTGTTAACACCTGGATGTGGCAGCAAGGAACTGAATTGGTCATGGCCCCCCTTCAGAGTTCTTTCTTCCCTTTGCCAACACAACCTGGTTCAAATGGAGGCTGTTTTAAGCCTTGTGAGACATTTGATGAGTTACGACCCCTCTTCAGATTACTTTTGTAGCTTATTCATGATCAAGTTGCTCTTGTGCCAATTTTAGATTTTTAGCTCAATTTGACCCTCTTCTCTCAAAATTAGTGCCTTCTGATGCTTTTTTACAGGGTAATCTCACCTTTCCCAACTGCTTTACCCTCCTAAATAAGCTACCCACTCTTGATCTACATCAGTTACCTGATCAGTATGAATACTGTGTAGTCTTTTGATCTACTTCATTCAATAAAACTTGGGAAAAACCTATCTATTTTCTCTCCTTATAATACGTCAGCTGTGGATCGATAGTGTTTTATTTTGGGTACTTGACCTGGGCCTGATCCTGGCAAGGCTTACATGGCTAATCACACACTTGGAAATGCCCACAGGTATTAAATGTACATGTAGAGCAGTATCTTGATACATACACTAGTGTATTTTTCATTTACTACTCGAGGGTTTATTTATACCAGCTGTAAATCTGTTCTTAAAAAGTCTGACTTGAAACACTCATATAATTTACACTGAGGCAAACTGTTTAGCCTCAGTAGACTGGAGCAGTGCCTACATGTATGCTTGCACAGTCTCATCAAATACTGCAAGTCCAATACCAGTGTTGTCTATGGATTAACCACCTACCAGTGGACCACCTGGGACACCACCAGTCGACCAGGTTGCAGGTGCTACTTTTGGCTGCCAGTTCGCTCCTCCTGTTAACTTTTTCTCTCCAGCATTCCACTGAAGGTCTCCCCTAACAGAGAGGGAGAGAGGCAGGCTATTATTTGCATACTTCCACAGTGAAAATCAAAACCAGTTGCAGCACACATTAGCATTAGACGTGCAGCTACATTAGCTTATGGTGTATGTAGTTATTAACAGAAAGATATACTTTTAGTGACACTCAGTTTCAAGGGTTGTTAGCAGTGGACACCAGAACACTCTATGCTGAAGTCAGTTACATGGTTATGGCCTTTGTGGTGAGAATTAAAGAGAAGTTTTACTTAGTATTGACTGAAGGTAACATATCGCATATACCCTTGCAAAGTAGGAAGAGGGACTGCTACTGCCTATTCTACTGGGGCCAGGCAGGAGAGCTGCCTGCTAGATGTCTTTGAAAGGCCATTTCAGTGCTGGAAATCTTGCTCAGACAGCTGAAGAAGGAAAGTATTCAGTTCTGCAAAAAGTTGATAGATACAAGACAAACAAATCATTCACAGAATAACAGGGCTGTTGCAAAACCAGGTTTTGTTAGAGGCTGCTCTACCCAGAATAAAATACACTATTTGAACAAAGTAGAAGGAAGGAAGCTACATTTTGGGGCTAAACTTCACGATGTGTTTGTACATATTCCTCCTATCGTCTCCACACAGGCACAAACCATTTTGAAGTCTTGCATACAGAGGAAGACTCAGGGCAGAAGCAAGCAGTTAGATTAAGAAGATAAAAAAATAAATGCAATGTTGTAAGTATTTCTTTTTGCAAAAAGAAGCTTATCATGCCAGGGAATGAACCTCTTTTCTATTTTGGAAGTATTTCAATGCCTACACAATAAGTACATCCAGCATCTGTAAAATATAACAAAACTATTACATATTAGCATAGATTACTGAGGGGAGCTATACAATTTATTATCTGGACTATTTGTTCATTAAAAGCTGCTTGGAAATCAGCTATCCAACATGAAGGCAGTAATTACAGAAAAAAATATTTCTAAGACTCAGATTAAAGGCAGCAAGTTTATAAGCTGTATCAGGAACACTGAACCTTAATTATTCAGTGAACCTGTATAGAATAGAATGCTTTCTTCAGAATTTTTCTGGATTGGGAGGTTGGGGCATATAACCAATTCATTGTTTCTTAATAACCACTGAAATAGATGTAGGGCTATATAGCAGAGTAGAAAACTTCCTTTTATCTTTAAGCAAAGTTGAACTTACTTTTTAGAAGTAGTACCAGAAATTCCAAGATCTGAAAATTGTAAGAAAAAAAGGAAATAAAAAAGAAACCACATGTTTAGTAAATTGAAGCCTGTCAAAGCTTAGATTTCACTGCACCCGGGCTTATCAGGAGCGAAAAATTTTTGGCTGTCTTCATTCAGACAGCATCAGAAGACTGACCACATCTACCTATTCTTCAGGACAAACGTCTGAGAAACCCTGTGGATATCTTGCAGTTGAGAAAGTCATTTTTGCTTCATAAGCAAACCAAAGTAACTATATTTAGGTCTACAAAATGCTAAGTTTTTTAAGAGCACCAAACTATTTACCATGAATGACAACACTAGTTTCTGTTCCTCATTACACACATGGAAATAAGAAGCTGTATTCCACATACACATAAATCTGGACATTGCCTGTGAGTTTTGAACTGTTTTATCTGCTCTGTCATACATGGAAACTCCAAATGGTTTCCGTAATTACCCTTTGGAAGTCTTAAGTTGAATTTTAAAGAGTACTCTTCTCACAGGACCAGTATAAGTCCTGTAAGTCATAAATTGCTATTTGATTTTCTCCTCCAAACTTGGATATACCAAATGACTTGCAGAAAACGTTTCAAGGGATTAAAAGTCTTGCTAACTTCTAAGCACAGTATTTTCTCCTATACCTAACAGCCATGTCTGCATCATAAGATCAGTTTTACCTTTATTGTGGTGTGTCTACATATACTAAGAGAGCATTCCTTCTATACAGCCCTCCAAAATACAACTTCAGCAGGATTACACCTTAGCCTAGGTGGGCCTCTCTTAGGTTTTGGGGGGGTTGCAGCTACTGATCTCTAATTACAAAGGCCCTAGGCCTTTTCCTACTACAGGAACATATTTTAGTTTAGAATTTCAAGAACCTGTTTGGTAAGTTCTCTGTCTGAGAGAAGGCCTGTTATTGAGTGCACTCATCACCCCCCACTGCTATTCTTTCTCTCATTAAACATGAAGTCAGCTATTTGTGTCCACCAGCTTTGCTGCTTAAACTCCAGTATGCCATCAGACACTTTGGACAATTTTAATTTTTCTATTACAGAGGGGCACATCCATTAAGAGTCTGATGTGCCTCTGGAATGTACCTGGGATGGTCACACATTACAAATCATACCTACCAAAAAAATGCCATTATTTGACTCAGATCTTGGGCTCAAAGAAGGACAAACCCAGACTATGTGAATCAGCTATCTGAACCAAGCCTTATTCTTGACAATAACTTCCCCAATCTCCCCAGCAGAACAGGAGGAGACTGAAGCAAGCTAAAATAGACAGGTATTTGGCTCCATGGAAAAGCAACATAGCTGCATGCCACACCACTTAAAACCAAAATTTTTCACTTACTGCCTACTAAGTTTGCAAGAGACGAATCAAGATCACTTCCAAGGCCTTTGCTTGCTGCTGCAGCAGTGACTGTTGCTGTGGCTGTAGGTGCTACAGGTTGACCAGAAGGAACCATAGTTGGCATAAGCAGATCACCTAAGCCATCAAACACTGGAAGTGAAAGGAAAGTGAGTTAGAACAGCAGCTGTGATCAAAAAAGCACTGCCTTCTACTCTGCTGTTGGTCAATGAATACGGCACAGACAACCACATCACAAGTCTTACCAGAACACCATTTGACATTAAAAGTAATGCCAACAAGGGCATGCATGTCATTTTACTAGACATTGAATGTACAGTAATCCTCAAAAAGGTATACCAATGAAAACTAACATGAGAAGACATGCCTAAAAGGAATTTAGTTGGAGCGTTGAATCTACATAGATACAGCACCACTTCCACATGACACTATTTTTCTTACAACCATCCTTACAGAGATGTCAGATACACACACATTTGTCAGGAGATATTCATTTAAAGGTTTTTAAAATGAACATCTTGCTCCAAACACCAGTCAGAATTACTGTGGCAAAGGCAGTCTTATACCTTGACATCTCACAGCAACAGGATTGGCAGTCTCAAGATGTTACTATTCACTTGCAAGCAGCAGGGAATCAGGAAAACCTATTAACATCTTATGAGATCAGAAGGAACCAGAACCGTCCACACTGACAGTGCTGTTCTCCTTAGTCCAGTCATCTAACTCAGAAGTTTGTTTCTTAGATCCCTTGAAGTCAAACTGCTTGGTACATCTCATGCCTGAGTTCTATCTTCTGATCTGTATTTGAGGTACATGCTAATGTTAAGTCAACAGGGAGGGGTAGCATGTGCACTGGCAAGCAACCAAATAACCAAGCGGCAGTACTATTTCCATCTTTTTTCTTGTACGGTTGTAGAACTCACCAATTTTAAGTTTGTAGCAAGGACCCAGCATGAAAAATATAGAATGGAAGAGATGCAAACAAAATGATAGCAATGATAAAAGTTTAAGCTTATAGTCAGGCAAAGAACTCTAGGCCAGCTTCTGTTGTGTGTACCCTCAGGTGCCATGCAAGCTCCAGAGCACCTTCAGCAGCAGTGGCAAGATGACTTGCCTGTATACTTGATTTACAGAGTAGTCTTTTCCTTGGGTAACTCCTGATTCATGCTATCAAGCACATGCAAGGATGATGTATAGACTAGTTTGCTTTTTACTGACACGCTAGAATAAAAAATGGATATAGAGAGCTCTTGGGCACACACCAGCCTTATCACCACCCTGAGGTTCTTCCAGTAGAGAAAGAAAAAGGACGTCACTGCTACTGCTTGTACTCAGAGCCCAAATATGATGTCATTAACTCATCTACCACATAAAACACATTAGAAAATTCACAGGAAGAAACCCTGTGGCTCACCTGATGCATCAAACGAACTGCCAGTTGTTGGAGCTGTCGTCCCAAAAGCTGCATCAAAGTTAGGCTGTAGTAATCCAGTTTGAGCTGGAGTGACTGGGGATGGTGATGGAGAGGGAGCAATAAAAGAACCTCCAAAGCCTTTAAAAAAACACATTAAGAGAGGTGAGGACATTAGAGTCAGCCTTGTTAGACTGTGTTTACCAAAACCTCAGTCTACAGAGGGCAGAATGATAGAGACAATTATTACTAGATCATTTTAAATAACTCAGTACTACACAAGCATCCTTGGTGTGCCAGGTATGACCATGGGAATTCAAAGATTTTCTGACAGTCACCAATAAAAACATTAGCGATTTTAATTCAGATTTTTGGAGAGGCAGACCAACAGAGTAGAGAACACAATACTTCTGTCTCTACACACTATTGTTCTAGGGAAACAATATCACAGGCAGTATGCAACAAACTATTAGTTCAGAAAAAAAAATAAACAGAAGAGTAACTTGAGAAATGCGTATGATCGCTCATCAACTACTTTGGAATCTCAATTCATAAGGCAGTGTTTTACTAATCCAGTTTAGCCTTTCTCACCATCTTAAAATATCCTGGTTTTCCTGGTCAAGATGTCTTCAAGCTGTCCCTCTGCCCCCATGCCAAAGCAGGGTCAATTGTACTCAAACCAAAACCCTCCATGGGGAAATGAGAGTGGTGTGCCATCACTGGGTTCTGGGCAGCAGCCCAGCAACTTGCTGTACCATCAGAGACAGGCTTTAGGTGTGGAATGCCTGGCCCATATGAACAAACACATTGGCCCCAGACACAGCTGGGAGAGGGAATGCAAACCTGACTGTGCACTGCAGGTCCAGGAGAAGGCAACCCGATTAGAAACACCTCAGAAATTGCACCTCTCAGCTGAAGCTTTCCAGCTTCCAGGTAATGACCGAAAACACCCTGATCATAACCTGAACTGGTCCCTTCAGATGCCACCAACCAAGGGCACCAGCTGGAGCCAGGGAACCAGGAGGAGGAAAAGCAGAGCAGCCTGCTTTCTGCACTCAGAAATAAAGGATATGTCAGCAGCCTAGGTGAGCTTCCCTGTGTTTATTAGGCTTACTTCAGTATAATGGAACCAAGAAGCCCTTATAACCCAAATCCCAGTCCACAGCAAGTCTCATGCTCACAGTTGCTAACCCTGAATATGGAAAAATGCACTGGGATCAGAGACCTGCCCTCATCTCTCCATGGTCTGTTCTTGACATGAGTTTGTCATGAAATAATGTAGGTTGGAAGGGATCTCTGGAGGTCAGCCAGCCACACAACCTGTTTAAAGTCAGTCTAATCAAATCAGGTTGCCCAGAGATTTGCCTTGGCACTTCCAAGAGATCTTACTGACTCTCTGGGTGGCCTGTTGTCCTATCAGACCATTACAGTATTTAATGAGTTTCTCACATATATTGACTTTTTTTACTATCTTTGTGCACCTCCAAGAAGAACCTGGCTAGTCTTCTCTGTATACTCCCATGAGTTTAGACGTCTATAAGGATTCCCTTTTGCCTACTCAAGGCTGAATGAGCCCAGTTCAGCCTCTCTGCATATGTCATATGCACAAGTCACCATCTATGTGGCTCTCCACTGAACTCACTCTGTCATGCCTTGATCACCCACATCAAGAGATTCCCTAATACATTTCCAGATTACCTGTGCCCAGCCACATTCCCTATTTCCCTTCCAGCACATACTATGGTGGTTCTAGTTGTCCAAGTGCCAAAGCTTGTGATAGTGATGCTTTCTCTAGCTGCCTAAAAAAGGCTTCCTCTACTTACCTCTTCTTGAGCAGGTGGTCTGCAGCACATACCTGCTGAAACATGACTGACATGTCACTAGATCATCACCTGCCCCAAAGCAAAGCTCCATGCATTCAACTATCTGCACAAAAGTACTAATTGCCACAGAATCAGACCAGAAGCAGATTGACCAGACCCAAGGATGACAAAGGCAGTTCACTGCAGCTATTCCTAAACCACAGGAGCCATCTAAAGAGATTGTCTTTCCACTTCCTGAGTGAGAACAAGGAGCCTGGCAGAAGGGTATGATCCAGTTAATAAGATTTTTTTTAGAAAGTTCTGTAAGCTTTTGCAAAGCCCCAGAAAGTGTCTGCTTTTCCAGCTATAGAAGAGAGGACTCCCCAGCTTCTGGTGAATATTTGTATGATGACTGGTCTTAATTCCACAGCTTTTAGCCTTGCAGAATTAAACAGGAATACCAGGCACAGAAGCCATAAAAATTCTTTAACAAACAAAGTTCCTAGTTGTCTACAGATTGCAGAAGACCCCAAGAAAGTCTGCAGAAACAGCAGCAATCGAGTCAGATGTGTTGCCTGGACACCCCCAACTGCCTGATTTTGAGGTTGCTTTTACACAGTCAAGGAAGATTTCATGTAAGAACACGTTATTAGAGTACATAGTGGGACACACAAGGACACAGTTTAATTGGATAGAAAGATCTAGAAAGGAAAATGGCTAGACTGTTGTATTTATCAGCATAGTTCTAGTTTTGTCTGCTGAAAGGCTTGGAGTAGGAAAACATTTCTTCGAAATTTCCTAAGCAAGCCAAGAAAGAGCAGGAACTTAATTGATAGCAGAACACTTAAGAAAATTATGAATAGTAAGTATACTCATTACATTATGCATATAAACACACAGTATAACCAAAAAGTCATAAACCATGAAGGACAAGCCTTCAGCCACCATATGAACTCCAGACACTCTTAAATTTAAAACTGATTACACTGCAGGCTATACATCTGCCATTATCTAGAGTGAACAAATGCTTAGCAATATGCTGCAATGTTTATAGACTCTCTCTGTCTGCCAAAAAAAAAAAAAAACAAAAACCAAATCTACTTAGAGCCCTTTGGAATGTATGTTCAAAGCATAAATAAAATAAATTTTAAAAAATCATCTATTAACCCCAACTGCTTCAAGTCTGCTTGAGTATTTTGACTTAGAACATCCCTTTTATAATTTAGGTTTTGATTTAATGCAACTCATCAGATTCAGAGAGCACATTGCTGAAGTTTAAGCCATCTGGAGCACAATTCCTACTTGCATTTAAGCTTAGTTATGGTTAATGACATAAAATATTTTGTATTGTAATGTTTGCATAAGCAGAATTATCTACTGTCCTACAACCTCATTGCACTCAGTCTCCTGACAACACATGTAACTGCAAAAGACTGTCATGATTCAGAATCTAATAGTGAAAACCTAATCTATGGCCTTAAGCCATCCATAAACTAACTAATACAAAGACCAATTGAAGCAATATGGAAAAAAAAAAAAGTAGTCTTCTACCTTAAAATCTGAGGCAGTCTGTCCTAAAGCTTTAGCATGCATTTACACATTATGTCCCAATTTAAGAATCTGGGTTGCTGATTGAGAATGGATGCGTGCCTTATTATTATCCAGACAACTTCTTCCTTCCTGTGGCACAAATAGATAATCTCTACACTTTGAGCAGGTACTTGAAAATGTAGTGATAACCTACCCACCAATTCTACAGATTGTGCTGGTTTTGGCTGGGGCAGCATTAATTTAAATCATGACACAAATTCACCATTTAGAAACATGGCAGAATTTAAGGCAAGTCTTCTACAAACCAGGAGCTCATGTGTTGGGATTTTGCTCTCTACAAACTTCAAACTGGGATGGGGATGAGTCACAGCTGTTCAGCACAATCACTGTAGCCACTCCAATACATGGTATAGCACAAATTTTGGAGAATTCAGCTTAGGCTGCTTATCTGTAGGATGCAGACTAAAATAATACAGTTATCCAGCCTTTGATAAAGGGTGTGACAGTGATGCCACATTCAGCACTAGCAGAGACCTCATCTCACCCAGTATAAGGAGAGGGTCTCTATCACTTCTCTTCCCTTGTGCTCTCATTGTCCCACTCTCCTTGGCTAAATGCAAGGCTGCTGTCAGCCATTTAAGCTACTAACATTTAAGTGTTCAACCTGCCTCAATTAAAGCAACCAAATTGAATGAACTCGAAGTTTAAGTAGCAGTAAGGAACAAGAAGCATAGCCTGAAATATTGCTTAACTTTAGTACTGCTGAAGACAGCAAAAGAAACTTTAGGCAGACACTCATACTCAGTGAACAGTACAAAAAAATAAGGCTATGTGGGAGGTAGGAAAACAAAGAACATGGAAAGAAGATAGGAAGTTAGCTTGTACTTCAGTATATTGCCTCCATTACAAATCACTCTAGTTTTAACTAAAACATCTAAAGTACTAAGAAATCTTGTGAACAAGTATTTTATTCCACTATCTACACCCAAGGAACATAAAAGATTTCAAACACATTTCTCGGTATTGCTCTAAAGTAACACATTTTTCGAATTCTTTATTACCAGCAAGTAGGTCTGCAGAAGCTGAGGAACTAGAAGCAGCCTGGGTTGTTGGCTGGGGTTCAGAAGCACTACTTCCAAAAGCATCTAAAGGGAATTCCAGAAAGCATCAAGAAAAAGTGAGGAGTTCAATATTAAATACATCAATTCATCAGTTATCGTAAACAAAAGATGACAAAAGAATAACCACTTCATAAATCAGAAGAAGAAAATGAAACTGCTTGGCCATCCTTGTTGCAGAGCAGTACCATGGATGCAAAGTTCAGGTGGAAAAAAGGATGTGCAACAAACCAGCACTTGAAAGATATCTCTTCTCTTTTATTTGGGCCTCTTCTCAGATACAAATCCCAGCATTCAAGACAACAAGGTTAAGTCTTTTGGAGATGAATGGATTGGTTGAAAATTTGGAGTAATTCCAGCCAGAAGCCAGTGGTTCACATGAAATCTTTTTAGAGGTATTTCTCACTAATGTTTGAAATTCACTGCCTCTAAGCACCACTTCTGCTTTTAACATGCCTAGAGCTGGTGGTGCCCATCCTAATTTCCACCTTGTCAAATCCAACAAAGATCCTGTGATTCAGATATACCCACTTTGAGACAAGTCACCCTCAAAACTTCAGCTGCTTTGAGAAACGGAACTGAGAGAAAACAGCATGACCACAGAGATTAGCAAAGAAGAAAAGGACAGAGCAGACTTTCAATGGACAGCTGAGGAAGAGCCACACATGCACTGACTGAGAACAGAATGGCAAGTATCATGACAACAGAATGACCATGCTGACAGCTGATTTGCAGTTCATTATGGTGCAGTTGTAAGAACGGGACATGCCAGACTCAGCCCTAAGGCCACACAGAAAAGTTGTGAGAAGGGGAAAGCCGCAGCTTTCGCAAAGCGCAAAGGTAGTTGAAATGAAGTGATTCAACTCTGAAGTGGTGAGGAAACAAAAATACCCACCACCAAATAGGTCAATCACACCTGAAGAATCCACCTTTGCTGGAGAGGCAGCGGGTAGAGGAGAGGGGGCTGCAAATGCATCCACTGCAGTAAGCATAGGATAAATAATATTTAGTATCAGCAAGGCAACAATGATAGCTAAATATTTCAAAGCTACATGGGCTCCAACAGTTAGAACCACAGATTTGGTAAATTTGGGTAAGAGTCTCCAGAACTGCAAACAGAAAATGTTATATTTCTCACACAGCAACTGAAAACCACAGTACTTTAAAGAAAACATTGCTTATGAAACATTTTCTTATGCTCAGAGGAGGATTTCCTCTCTCAACAACATCAGTTACTTACTGAACTTCAGTGTCAGCCACTTCATGATTTGCATCTTCAGCAAGTGCACATCTTGTGACCAAAGCAGCAAACCCAAAACTTAATATTTCCTAGTATTTCAGTTTAAAGGTGTAAATTGGCAGTAAGTTGATTTTTTTGTTTTATTTTTGGAAAAAAATCCAAGCCCAGGAAGTCTGTGGAATGGCCTGTGAAAACAAGCACTCACCAGATAAGAGATCACCAGTGAGAGAACTCTCAGGCACAGGAGAAGCTCCAGGTTGTGGAGATGAAAATGTATCTTCCAGAAATGAAAGAAAAAACAAGAAGTAAGTATCACTCAACTCAGTTTACACCATTGCACAGCCTCAAAGCAGCAGAGTATCAGAAGAATTCTCTCTTTACCTGTACCAAAGAGATCTATGCTAGGAGTAGCATCTGGCTTAGGCGCTGCAGGTGCATCAGGAGCAGACTCAAATAAATCTAAGGCCAAGAACACAACACATCTTTAACTCATTTTTGAAAGGCAGGACTGAAAACAGAAGTTTCCAATTTTGCACATCATATTTGAAATTAATAGGCTCTCTGGTTTGAAAGCCTAGCACACAACACGCATGCAACAATGAATTGTTCATTTGGTACTCCTGACAGATCAATCCACCAGAATCAAAGAGTTAAAAACAAAATTACCACCAAATATATCTAGAGCAGGAGGAGCGGAGGTGGTGGCGGTAGCAGAAGTGGTGGCAGTAGTGGTAGTGGCAGTAGCTGTAGTAGCAGTAGCAGCAGCAGCAACAGCAGCAGCTGGAGAAGGAGTTGTTGCAGGAACTGGAGTGGCTGCACTAGTTGTAGGGGTAACTACAGGAACAGCAGTCTCTGTTGGCTTCATAGCAAAGAGGTCCAGCTCAGGAGCAGCCTCTGCACTACCTTCGGATGGGGCAAAGGGGTCTTGTAAAAAGGAGAGGGGAAATATATGTGTATGCATACTTAGGATCAGTGAGGGAGGAAGTCAAGAACAAAGCAACTATAGGCAATGCACATACTGCAAATACACACACACACACGGAGGAGGTCGCTCTAACATGTAGCTTACTTATCCAGACATGTTACTTAAGTTTTTCTAAAATAAAGACTGTCTGAAAGGCTGAGCAGTTCTAGTTACTAGAGGGGAGAACTTTCAAAGGCTGTTTGATGAGGCCAAAAAAACAAATATAGCAAAAGACTATCCAGGCTACTGCTTACAACTCAGCACTGACAGAACCATTCATTAGCACTACCAATAAACACAAAGTCACTGGGACTCGGAAACAGGCAGTTTTGTTAAGCATGCTCTTCAGTCTAAGGTTTGTTTTTACCAATTGCAAACACTACAAAATTTTCAGGAAAACACACTGCCATGTAGTTTAAACAAAAAAGAAAAAACAAAACAGCAAAACAAGAGACTATCTAATGACATAAAACCCACCATTTCCTGAGCATGCATCAAGAGCTGCTGCTACAGGGGTTGGGGTAGCTGGTGCTGCTGCCCCTTCAGCTGCTGCAGGGGCTTCCCCAGGAGAAGCTGCAAAGGCATCTTGGGTGCAATTTAAGAACAGAAATTAAAAAAAAAAAAGAATAAAGACAAGAAAAATATAATAAAAGAACCAAGTTAAATTGCATAGGTAGATCCCCTTATACAACATGAATTACTCCAAAGCAAGACAAGTCATGCAGCGCAAAACGCTTTGTCTCTCCCCCAACCCCACACAAGCAGGTTCTAGACAGGGTTTGCAGATGGAGCTTCTTGGGTTGCCCACAATAAGCACAGTGAGTGTAAAAGAAGGCATTATTCTCATTGTATAAGGGTTCAGAGCAGCATGCTCATGTACTACCCAAAATTAACTAATTAACAAAATTAAAACTTAAGAGCAGATGTTAACAACTTGCATGCTCAAAGCCTGTATTACATGTGACTAATCTGCAACTGTGAGTTTACTTGCATAGTGCTTTGCACTGTTATGAGTAACAATCCAATTACTCTGGCAGATATATGAATCTACCATTTCTAGTCTTTGAGCCAAGTCAGTCATGCAACATCTGAAAAATTGAACTTTCTTGTTTCTTAACAGTATTCCAACTGGATCTTTCTGAAGCCATAACCTGATGTATAGGTTATATTTACTCAGCTTGCTTCAAACAGATCAAGATTGTTCATCTTAACTGACAGCTGGCCAGCCATAGCCTGTCTGTCCTTTCAGGATCACTTCTAGGCCAACCAGTCAAGTTAGGGAAAACAACTAGTTTGAGGTTTTGGAATGACTTGCTCATGAGGTTTCTTTGAACGTCTTTTTTGTCTGCCACTTGCTTTTTGCCTGTTTTTTTCTTTTTGTCTGCCAGTTCCTAAGTGGCATGCTTACATTTCAAGCTATGAACAGCATTATTTCTAGGCTTAAACCAGCATTTGTGCTCTTAATTCTATGAAGTAGCCCTAATGGACAGTGCCATTTGGACTATCCTCATAGGCAAGCATATTCTTCACAAAAAAAAACCTGCACCATGAGGATTAAATACTTCAAGATGCTTGTAAAGGACATTTTTCTACTGCTACAAAAGTTAGCAAGTTTAAAAAAATCTGTTAGAGAATACTGCAATTGCACTGTCAAATTAGCACAGGAAAAAGCTTAACATGCTTTAACTTGAATGTCAATTTTAAAATGAAAACAACAATTTTAAAAACAAAGTCGTGCCAGGTAATCTAAAAAGCTCAAAAGAACATGCATCGAAACTTCAACAGAAGAGAAGAAAGCCCACGAGTCTTCTACAATAGAATTAAAATGAGTTAGTAGCAAAAAAGGCCTGCTAATAAGCCATTTCAAATATAATTCTATTTTTCAAGTAACAGGGTTGTTCAACAACAAAACTGGATGGCAGTTGTCCAAGTAAAAACATCAGAACATCCCAGTGTTGTATGTATACCAGACACTGGCGTGCACCACAGGGAAGGAATTCAGCACTGAACTGAAGAGTTTTGCATCATCCTGCTCAAGAAGATGTTTTGTGTAACGCCATGTGCATTCAGTTTTGCTCTACAGGGCCAGCTTTCAGATGAAGGGGCAGTGTGGGCTCTTTTGAAAAAACATATTTGTGCCCACACAAGCTTGTAGGCCAACAGCACAGACATTGGTCAACCCCACTTATAATTATTTCTCAGAATGAAAGGATAGACTCCAGATGACATCTAAGGCAGAAAATCAGAATGCATAGAGCTAGTCATTAGTTCTATGTTGGGATCACTTCAGCCTCAGAGTGACACCTATTCCTGTCCAGATGTAGGCTATTGAAGTTCCACATGTAACAGTCATAGATATTCAGGTGGGCACAAGTTCCTTCCAGCCCACAGATGCAAGGAAACAGATAGTTTGGCACCAGCTTTATTATTTACTGACAGTTCTGAGTAAGGTTCTTGCCAAGTGTTGTAATTTTTTATAGCATCAGACTTGGGTTAAATGGCAACTGGGATAAACACCTAACTTCATACTGGAATCTAAATGAAAAATGTCATAGTAAGAACTCTTAATATTAGTTACTCTGAGAAGTTCAAGAAACCTACATGAACATAGCAACAAACCAACCTGAACAGGTGACCCTACAACCCGCAGTTTAAACCAAGGGTTTGCCATTGGGTTTTTCTTAAGTTAGCACTTATTAAGTTCTTTTCAAAAAGCTCTGCTGCTCCTGCCCAGTTGCTCTCTGCTAAAGTCCAGCATAACATGCAAAAATGGATACAATTAAATCTGCATATTTTACTATTAAAAAAAGGGACAGTTTATTTTCTTTTTTGTTCCTCCATATTGGTGTAGTAACCCTACATTTGCACATTCAGCATGCAAGAGATTTTCTCCCTTTAAAGCTGTTACTGTATTCATTACATTTTTGCATCTCCTGTTTCAAAAGCGAATTCAGCTTTTGACTTCTAGAATCAAGTAACATATGGTCCTCACTTGAATTTCTTGACATCCTGAAAACTTAAAGGGATGTTGCTGAAACCTTTGCAAGTTCACACTGCATGGAACATCTACCAGGAGTGACAGGTATGTATTATGTACTGCACTACACTTGAATTCATAAATATAGCTCTTACTGAAATAATGTGCAAACAAGGGCTTTTCAAAGTTGTTAAATACTGAAGCAGTGCTTCCCTACATCTTGTCTGCAGACAAAGTGTTCCTGCAGAGTGATCTCTTTCATCTCATAATTTCAGGCTTCATTTGATGCCACAGCATCAATACATGACAAATTTACTCACAGAGATGATACCACTGACTTATAATCATCAATGTATTATGCAACAGGTGAAACAATCCTGTGGAAGTCACAAGTAGAGGAAAGATCATTGAACTAAAGTGCACACAAGAAACTGTTTCCAGAGTTTTCTCCCTCTTCATTACTTTTTGATATAGAAAACCTGACCTGAGTTAAAAAGAATTATTTCACTATGCTCAGAGCTAGGAAATAATAGTAATTATGCAAAGTGTCTGTTGTTTGTTTGGGTTTTTTTAACTATGTGCTAGCTTGCTATACCAGCATGTGCCAGCACAAGGTACATTCATTAGCCCTTTACTGCCAAAAGTCTTCATCACTTTGCCTGTAGTTTCTTTACAGGGAAGACCATAGTTCTGTCCACTTACAATTCAAGTCATCTTAATGCCTCATAACTGGCATTTGCACAGTGTCTGCCATGACTTGTTACTTGCACTGATTACAGAGTAATCCCACAACAAAATGTAACTCAAGAGCACACTACACATGTGCAAAAATACTGTGCCCAAATTCTATTACTGAGTGCCATATCAAGGTATTTTGCCTTTCTTCTACCTTTGCATTTCTCCCCTCTCAGGAATGATTCCAGCTGCACTTTGAAAACAGCCTCCTCTTGCCTATCTTTGAAACACAGTAAGGAGTTCCTCAAGTTGGCCCAGGTAACTGAAAGCTTGTCTATTAATCAGATTGAGTTCGTTAAAAAAGCTGTGCTAGATCAATCCTGCATTTCTCATCTGCTTTCCAATACCATATTAGCAATGAAGACATAATGCAGAGCTTATCTCTCCAAGACAAAGCCCAGTCCTAGGCAGCATGCAGGCTTTTATCAGCTGAAGTGTCAGCCATACAGTGCAGTCAACAGTTATTCCAAAGCCTCCTCTGCTGCTTCTTCCTTCAGCTTGGCTACCTCCTTCCTGCAGCTGTCAGCTTCTTTCCCTACACAGACACTCCCTGAAGACTCTTTCTCCTGAGATCACTGCTCCTGTACCTTCTCCTACCACACCTTACCACAAGAAATCGTGTGAAGCACTGGCAAGCTGCAAGAAGCTAAGGTGACCTTGAAGACTGTATCTCCAGCAGACCTCAAAGGTGAAATACCTACTTAATAGGATTAAGTGTAAGCATGTCTAGCATCACAAAAACTAGAGAGTAGCAGTGTCTGCCCCAAAACTACCTCTTCTTGCACAGTCTTAAGGTAACAAAGGATATTAGTATATGATGCTAGAATACAATTACAGCACAGCCTTCAGGGGAAAAAAAAAAAAAAAACCAACAAAGAAAGAAACAAAAAACCTCAAACCATGAGCAGAGAGATGGAAGTTCAATGTAGACTCATGGATCTTAAAAGGGTCTTGAAGTTTTTTTGAAAAGTGGGTGTCTTGAAGGCACTGCAAAAGTATCTTTACTGCTGAGTGTGTTTAGAGATTTCTCTTCTTGAGAACCAGAGGTTTTCTGCTATCATAAATAACAGAACCTTGCTTCATTCTGAAGTGTTCCAGGGGAAAAAAAAAATCAGTATGCATCTAATATATACTCCACTGGAGATTTATAGCATTTGAGAGACAAAATACATTCTCTTTAAAGGAAGAGATCAAGTCACAGAAGTCTGCATACCACAAAAGTGAAATTCTTTCCCCACTGAAGGGTGAAGCTCCACTTCTTAACATGTGTCACTAAGTTATCTAATGATCAGTTAAATCACTAGAAACTAAACACATCCAGGTCTTTGCCTGACAAGCCTGGAGGCAGGCATGTGATTTGGCAGCAGCTGTTTTTCCAGGCACAGAGTAGTGGAAAAGGTAGAAAAGAAGATTGCATCTTGTTGCTGTGGTACTGGAACAACAAGCACAGATAGGTGTTTTTCTAATCCTGTTTCAAGTTCACAGTGATTTCTATCCATTTAACTATTGTTTCATTTTTCAAAAAGTTCTATACCTATTACTAAATTAATTACTAAATTACTAAATTGATAATGCAATTTGAAGGTGTGGTATCCAAGACTGGCTCAACCTCAGTGCTTACATTACCAGAAGTTTCACACTCTATGCATCTGCAGGGTTGTTAATGAGCACAGGCCCTGGCTTCTGCAACAGGCTCCTGAGAGCAACCAACATCAGACTCTCTCTCGCTCCTAGTGGCATCCAGAACCTTGCCCATGACAATTTGAAGCTACTTCTAAACTGGCTGATCTTGTGGCACTTGGAATATTATCAATCTTTGTAAAAGGAGGGGTAGGTAGCATGTAGGAGCTATATTCCTTTCTTACAGCTTTTCAGCACTTTAATGGGGGATATTTTGGTGCTGTCTGTTGAAGCCAGTCCTAAACAACCTTCTAACTGGGAACTTTCAGTCTTTAGGAAACACCTTTGCAGTCAAGCTGTTTATATATGAGACCTCTCCGGCATTCCTGTCAGTAGAAGTGATAGATAAACAAACCCCACAGAGAAGATACTGGAATTCAGTCTTGATAGCAAATAAGTTATTACTTATTCCTGACATCCCCCTGTCATACTGGAAGTATGCATGAGAGAAGAGAAAACTAGAAAAACAGAGTGGTCAGGTGATTTTAAACATGTTAACAGCTTGTAAACGAGAAGACTTCTCCATTACTGGGCTAGTATATTGTTCAAAAGAAATGTAATTTTTGGCATGCTGTTGGGAAGCCTCCTGCTCCACAAGAGTAACAAGAAAACTGACAACATACAGTGGGAAATGTATTCTTACTCAAATGGATAGCAGATAACATTAGAAATTGAATGAGCAGGACTAAACACTAAGAATATGTTTCCTTTTTTCCTTTACATATTATTATTTGCATAGGTGGCATTTAGTACAAATTCATCAGCACTTCAATTTACTGCAAATATTTGTGAAATAAAACCCAGATTCAAGACTGCTGAAGTACAGTAATTTCAGCTGGCTCTATACTCGATTTACAGGAGATACCCAAAAGAAACACAACACAGCCCAAGCATGACAAGTAACAAAGGGGCAGGACACTGTCACATCCATCCTCTTCAACTATGAGAGCACAGCTGCTTTTCCTAGAAATTGTAGTACAGTGCATATTTATTGAATAATGTGGAAAAAAATTCCTGCTTACTCCCATGTGGACCTGAGAACTACTGTTCTTAGCTGTTCAATCATATGGTAACTCAGTCTTAAGGTTTACAGTTTCCCATATATTTTTCCATATATATGCAGAGTCTATTAGCTAAAAGCACAGCAAACAGAGGTAGTTGGGCAGTTTATATTTCCTGTTCCATCTAGCACCCAACACACAGGCACTTCTGATACAGCTGGTTAAACCAGAGGCCTTGCTACACAGCTGAGCTCAGTATTGCTTCAACTGCATCATGAACTGGTGTAGAGGACTACAGCAACCCAACTAACCTCCAAAGAGATCCACTTCAGCAGTGGCAGCAGTGACAGTGGTAGTTGTAGCGGCAGCAGCCGTAGTAGTTGTAGTATCAGTGGTTGGAGCAGTAGTTGCAGTAGGCTCTGAGGCAAATGGATCTGAAATCTGTGGCTCAGAGGTAACACCGGAAAGTGCAGCCAGATTATCTATATGCAACCATGTAATGAAGATCAAACAGGAAAGGTAAGGGGAAAGGCAGAGACCACAATCACTCAGCTCCAGAAAGCTGGAGCTTTTAGTAAGGAGTCTTCACATACAAAGGTCTTAGAAATCAAAAATACTACTCACCCTCTCCCAAGAGGTCTAGTGATTGTCCATTAAAATGACAGCAGAATAAAAAAACAGAGCAATTAGCAGAACTGCCAGATTGAAGATATTCTTTAGCCAAATGTTCATTCTAAATTACATGTCTAGGTTATGTCTACAAACATAATTTCTACACTTGCTTTTCTAGCATTCAAGAAGTTATTCTGACATGACAAAGCTCAATCTGTTTAACAACTCTTCAAAACAGAACCAGTACATGCCTAGAACCCTTCACAGAACAGGCACTAAAGCAAGGGTACCTTAGCAGCGAGCAGCTTGCAAATACAGTGTTAAGTTACTTCAGGATATGATACATGGCATCCCTAGTCCCGAAATATATTCCGAGAGACAAACAGGTGGTGGTTCTTGGACTTGGGACAACTGTTAAGTGCTAAATAAATAAATAAATAAATAAGTAGAGCAGCTCCTCTTTGAAAGCTTTTTCTGCATTTATGATAGAGCAAACATGCTCTGCAGAAACAACTAACTCTGTTAACACTTGCTATAAGGAGTATGAATGTTGACAGGATAAGCATAAGCAGACTGGCTCTGCTCCAGCTTTGGTTCCTTAGTCAACTGTTTCTGGAAGCCAATGAAGCATCTCTAATGACAGACTTTCCTACAATTTGATGTCCTCTGAGATCAGCCAGATTGAGCTCAAACACAGAAGTTTTGCCTACATAAAAATCAACTACAAGATATAAAAACATGTGAAAACTAATGAGTCTGTCCTATTAAATTTTTATTCTGTAGATAGGATAGTCTGAGTTCAACAACTATTTGTTTACTAACCAGTAGCTCAGTGCTGCTCCTAGATTCATTGCACACATAACAGGGTCATGGGTTCATCTGATCCACACTGAACAGCAAGCAGAGTCCTGATGCTTGACTGTGGGTCAGCATTTGGAAGCAAAATTATTTGAGCAGGCATAGCCCTATCTTCACAAATTTGTCTTTATTTTACAACACTTGTAAAAGTGGCAGGAAAAACCTACATTTAGGTTCTTTACAATGTTCATAATTAGTTCCTCGGGCAAGCTCTACTTGAGACTGACTGCACAACTGAACTAAGTCAAAACACCATTCTGAAAGAGCAGAACAGTACATTAAAAATGCAGCACTCTGGTATCCCATTACTGCACACCTGGTGGATGTCTCACAGTTAGACTTGAGATAAACAACTGTTGGCAAACTTTTAAGCTCTATCAGCTTAGTATTCAATGCCTTCTTAGTATTCAGTTATGTTATAGAACTTGATACAGTGGAATTACAATTATCCAGCACCGCAATCTACGCTTAGTCTTAATATGGGAATGATTAAAACCAGTGGGGTTTTGTATAGTAATATTAAAGGAACAATATTGTTAGCAAATCCATGTTCTAAGGCACACAGTAAGGTAGTTCAGAGCAGAAATTCAAGTCAATTTGCTTTTACATCCAAGAGTCAAACCTCACAAAGATGCAGACTTCAACCTACTGTCTTTTTTGTAATACTATAGTCTACTCTGCCTGCCAAATACCTATCTCTTCTTGCAGTATGCTGCAGGCAGCATATTACCCTATCTTGATAGAAGTGTAGATTTTCACGTTATAGTTCATTTGCTAGATGACATATTGTGCATTCAGAAATACAGTAGGTATACAACAAAATACACAGTGTACTGTACATACCCATATATAGTCCACTATACTGAATATACAGCCAAAACACATAGAATCAACACTGCCAGTGAGACTGAGAAAAGCAGGATTATTTATTGTTGACATGTATTGATGCTGCACCATGAAGTATTTGATGTTCACATTTTCCTGGCTATTCTGAACTGCAGCACTTCTTCCAGCTTCCTCCCTCTACTACTATTTTCTCATGAGTTTCCACATTAACTTGCTGTAGCCCAGAAGAATAAGCAGCTCAAGTGGCAGGGAGGCATGGTTACACATCCTCCCAAAAGTCCTGGGTGGAAGGAAGGTCATCTTGTCCAGCCTCCTGCTCAGAACAACAGTGCTCCCAACACCAGATTAGGTCAGTCATGGCTCTGACTAGTCAGGTCTTGAACAATCTCCAGGAATGGAGAGTTCACTAGCTCACATCATGGATCTGCCTCAGTACTGCCCTACCCTCCCAGTGAAATATTTTTATTCTTTCAGAGAGGTAAAAAAAAAAAAAAAAAAAAGGCAAGCAAGATTCCAGGGCAGTAACAGGTCATCATACCTGGACTACTGCCAGCAGTAAAGCAGCAGACAAAGCTGAAGCTTACTAAGTTACCAAAATGCTATTCTGAAAGATAAGTACTCTTGATGAGGGTAGTGACAATTCTGGCCACAGGAAAATAGTTAGCTGTCCTTTTCTGTCATGGAGCAAGACTAGGTGCATTACTAATCAATTTTAAAGTTTTAGTAATTCAGAGGAATAAAAAAACCTAAGTTCCAAACTATGGGTGTTTTGTCCAAAAAAGAAAAAAAGCAAACCAAATCAGCCTACAATTTCCATGCAAAGCAGTACTTTAAATATTACTGGCTATTTATTTATACTTCTATTATTGCAGGAATGAGCAACTGCTTAAAAAATTAGTTCTTTCATGCTCTTTCAAACATCTCAAAAGCTTGTATTTCAGTGCTTGGCAAT
The DNA here is from genome assembly GCF_000738735.6 of Corvus cornix cornix. Taxonomy (NCBI): domain Eukaryota; kingdom Metazoa; phylum Chordata; class Aves; order Passeriformes; family Corvidae; genus Corvus; species Corvus cornix. The sequence continues at coordinate 80,306,818 of NC_047056.1, read as the reverse complement.
GACAAAGTAAGACAAATAGGACACAATCAAAATACTGCAGAATAATTAGTCCCAGGCATCTTAGAATAGATGACTCTTTGGTCTTGCTTTCTGGGTAAGATTACCTCTCTGTTAATAAAATCGACATTTGCTGGGGAAAAAAAAGAAATTAATTCAACAGATTAAACTGGAATATGCAATACAATGGCAGCCCTAGTTATCCTCTCATAATGAAGTGGCTGAAGTACAATGTCATCTGTAATGAACTACAACTAAGAACGGAAGCAGGGACTGCAGAAGCCACCAGTACCCAGTATGAGCACTGACAGCAGAGTCAGCATGACTCAGTGTTGCATTCCTGCTGGCAGAGGGCTGATGAGTTCATTAAGCTGCCACACAGATCTCCTAAGATTACCCCACAATGGGTTTACAACTGTGCAAATTAAATCACATTTACTGGCCTAATTCCTTGTCTTAACAGGACAGGAGTGAACACTGCCTACATTTACTGTGGTCCTCCAGATCACCAGCTGCTAGTACTGCCTGGAACAACAGGGTCAGATTTCAAGAGAGCTGGTTAGCTATTCCTGTTTGAAAGCAGTTAGCCCTCTACTTCTATTTCCATATTATTATTCTAAGTACACAAGGAAGATACTTTATTAAAATATGTTACAGCTTCTCAGAGGTAATCACACTTGCAGCAGAACTAAGTTGCAACCATTTGCTTTACATGCATTTTTGTTTCAAAAGCTATTTTTGTTCCTCCTCCTATTGATCTGTGGGCTTTGCTCTTTGAACAGAAGAGCTGGTTTCTGCCCCCACCTTGCCAATAAGCACATAAGCAGTTCTGGTTCTTCTGTTTTGAAGTGCCTACCCTACCTGCTCACCTTCATCCGTCCCTTCCTGCTCACTTTTAGTCACATTTAGCTGGCTCCCCCAGCTTTGAAGTCAGGCCCTTATAAGCAGATTATACTATTATGCATATGCCTGGAAAGAAAAAGTAGCCTTGTGCTGCAAAGGGATGCCTGACTGTCAGGTCAGCAGAAGCCTGGGAGTGAGTTGGGAACATCCTGCGCTAGCAGAGGAAGAGGCAGACTTCAGCTCAGCCAGGCAAGAAGATGGAGACTGCAAGAAGAGATGCTGATAGTGAGGTTTCTCTACCTCCCCATGAAGTGCCTCCAGCAGCAGCAGCAGCAGCAGCACCCACAGGAGCAGGTGCTGGAGCTGCCTGCCCAGTACCAGCAAAATCTGGCTGAAGATCCAAAAGATCACTGGATGGTTTGGAAGAGCTGCCAAGAAAAGGAAGAGAGACATTAAATACTGGAGGAATTTGCCATTTCAATCAAATTTTTTTAAAAAGTCATGACTGGGTTATAGGAATTAACCTTAGTTTGGATGAAATAGAGACATTTTTTTCAGGCCTTAGGGTTAGAGAAGTCGTCATAAGTACCTCTAGTGTAGTGAGTCCCAAGAATACATTACAACGCAGGATGGGAGCCTTAACTTACTTCCATTTCCTGATAATGACCTTGCAACAGACTACAAGACGTACAATTATTTAAAAAAAACCCAAATAACCAAATTAAAAAAAACCCAACCCAAACCCAACTAACCAAACCAAAAGAAACCCCACCACAACACCCAAACCAGAAAATGCAAAATCCCAGGTGGTCCCTAAAAACAGAGAAAATAACTGCTGTGACTGACACCAGCACCATTCTACTTCCCTATTACATCATGCCATGTCAGAAAGCAAGAAACCTGCATCTCCAGGCTATAAACAGGCTGCAGGTAGAAGAGAACTGGCAAAATTTCTGTGGGTTAAGGCAGTCAGGTCTTAGGAAACCAGACCTTGTTCATCTAGAACATTTAAATAACAAACAACAGAAGCTCTTTCTTCAGTGAAGTTCTTCACCTGACACTTAAATTAGTTACATCTTACAGACTTTTGGGTCAAGCTTAGAGTTTTTATGCCTCTGGAGTTCAATCACCTGCTCTTTACAATGAGCAAGAGTGCTTTGTTCTGGTTTTGAATAGAAAGCAAGGTTCAGATTTTCTCACAGGTAAAATGTTTATTTTTTTTATTTTAACCTTCAGAAGTTCATTACCTTTGTGCTTCATTAACTGATTTGAAAAGCAGGAAAAGAGAATATTAATTCAGCAGTTTTAGAAAGAGATTCCTGAAGGTCAGCAAAGACTACTTGGGATTTGCACATTACTTCAGTCTTTCAATTAGAAGTTTCTGTACAGTATTTTTGGTTTTCGGTTTTTGGGTTTTGTAAGGGTTTTTTTGTGTTAAGAGTTTATTTGTGATCTATACTGGTAGAATAATGTAGATCATTGAAAACTGATGTACACTACTTGTAAAAGAAGCAAAGCCTTTCAGGCAAGCCTCCTGTTGTATGACTTTGGAACCCACACCAAGCTCAGTAACTGAAATACACTTTTTAACTTACCTGACTGGAGCAGCTGTAGATGAAGTTGCAAAAAGATCAACTGGAGGAGATGTATCAATAGTTTTTGCTGGAGTAGAACTAGGAGATGTAACAGTTGTGGCTGGAGAAGACTGGAGAAATATTTTAAATATACATTCAATATCCCAACATTTCTTCACAACCAACTCATGCACAGATGCACATACTTTAAAAACCCAATTTTGACATCAGGCCTTTTTATTGTGAGCTGTTTTCTCCTCTGAAAGAATTTAAGGAAGACTGGGCTAAGTTTTCAGATGGTCGTAGAGCTGAGAAACCCCAGGGTGACTCCAAAGATGGAAAAAAATTTCTACAAGATTTATTCTAAAGGGGTTGATTCTATAACTGTCAGACTCTTCATGTTGTCTATGGAATTAAATAGTTGTTTGCCCTCAACAGCACCTTAGTAGTCTAACCACAGAAACGGTGAGAGAAGAGAAATGGTTAGAAACTAGTTAAAAGTGTGCTTGTAAATCTTCAGAAGAGCGCTTAAAGAGCCATCAACAGCACTCAAGGTTAAGTCCTTGGGAAGATACAAAAGGCAGCTCAGCCTATGACTTTGCTTCATCAGCTCCTCCAATTCTGGATAAAGATACTTCAAGTATGGCAAGGACAGCCACCCAGGAGAGTATATCGCAATTCCTCTGTGAACTTGAAGACTCAAGTTACCTGGTAGAGCATCTATTTAATTCTAAAAGATACTATAAGCTTTGGTACAGCATCTCTCATGCTAGAGAGAGACTTTTCCTAAAAACTGAAAACAAGTCCTAATTTTAGTACTGTTTGCCATTCTGACCACTTCTAAGAAGGAAAAAGAATGGCAAAGGTGAAGAGATTTTCTTCTGAGTTCTTCTACTGCCATCTCATCATCATAACTCTAGCAGACGGGTGTAAGCTTTCTAGACTCTCCTCAAAGCTTTAGTGAAGTTTGAGATTATAAGGGTCCCAATCCCTCATGTGCATCAAGGAAGATGTGGTTAAAGTTTTAAGAACACTTTCTGAGCCACCATGTAGTTCTCACCAACTGCTCTCGTATTAAACAGGGGAGTTGGAGGGGGTATTTTTTGCTTGGTTTTGTTGTGGTTTTTTGTAAAGGGCTTTTCAGAAAGAAATTTAAGAACTTTCTCTAGAATCAGACACTGACCCCCCTGCCTTAGATTCAGAAGATTTCATTGAGTTTTTCCTGCACAACGCCCATTATGAGACACAGCTATAGCACCTGGCAATGCTCCAGGGATACCAGGAAATACTATTACTAACACCATAAAGCTCATTAGTTTATCTGACACTCAAACCAAGGCATCTTCACTGGCAACCCTTGCTTTAAATTAAGGTCAGCAGTCTCACTAATAAAGGTCATTTCTGAAACTAAATATATTGGATGAAAATTTTCCTCCTTTCTTCCTGGCTTTTCACATGAACATGGTTTTAAAAGAGTCAGAACTTCCTCCTAAAAAGCTGCAGAGCAGAGGGAGTGAAGGAGTAAAATATTTGGAGGAGAAATACCCTGGAGCAAGTTTCTCAGTGACATGAGAATTAAGGTGGAGTGAAAGCAAGAAAAAAAAAAAAAAAAAAAGGAAACTGAGATAAAAATATGTGTATCTTTTATGCTTTCACAAGGAGCAATCATCACACCCAGGTAAAGTTCCTTAGCATCCTGATGGTACAAGCACTGCAGCCCTTCAGATCAGTGACATGCTCTTACAGGGCCATTATTTATAAAGCCATTAAAAGATGCAATTTTGTCAATTAGGTGGCAAAGTCTAAAAAGTAGATTAAGAGATGGAAGTTTAACTCTTTATGCCCTTACAATGTTCTAAACCATATCACCTGAAAAAGAATTATCTAGTATAGCAGCTGGCAGTATTTACCTTGCTCAGAGGAGAAGGAGCCCCAGATCTAGAAAAAAAAAGGGGATTTTCAGATAAGTATAGTTTAGGTAATCAAAACTCCTGCAAAAAGACCAAAACCTAATCATGAAAGCTTTCTGAAGACCTCTTCAATTGCATGCCCTTTACGTTTCTCAAACTTCCATGTGCCACTTTAGACAAGGAATGCAAATTTTACTTCAAATCTTAAATTAATCTATTAAGCTAACTAGCATCAGAGGATTATTCTGCCTTTTAAATAAGCTCTACTAAATGGAGGAAAGGCAGAGATGCATGCAAGTATCTTGCTTCGGTGCCTACAGGACCCGGTAGGAAAGAGTTACATGGGCAAGGTGTCACCATATTAGAAAACCATGCAACAGCATCAGAACACCACCAATACTGAAGCAGTTATCTAACATAAGTCTTCTGAGGATGTATCAGCAAATTTTCAAAGTCTGCTTTCTTTTAAAGAAAGTCAGAGTTACTTGAAAATAACTGCATTTAAAAGTATGAAAACAGTGAGTTGGAAAGTTCAAGCTGAAAGTTCTCCCACATGCACTAAAATCACACTAACAGTAACTGACAGAGCCTTAATCATAACTTAAAATGCACGTCAGTGCATCTGTTTGCTTTCATTATGAGGTATGAAAATACTGCTACATATTTTTAGAGCTACTTTGATCTAAGAGATGAAAGGAGGAATTGAAGATAAAGCTGCACCAGTATTGAACTAGCATCCATCCCATAAGTTACTTGAATTGGGTAAGTCCTAGCAGCTGTAGAACAGATTACAAGATTTGCAGATCTTCTAATCACAGAAATGACAAAAAAATAACTTAATGACTATATACAAAAGCAAAGAACAGTTGATCTCAGTTCAAAGAAAATATCTAAGTGCTCAAGAAAATCTTTGAAAAATACACATAACCATGCCAGTAAGCAAGTGATACGTAAAGGTATGTACTTACCCTTCGCTAAATTGCAAGGAAAGCAACAGTAAAAGAGAAAACAGAGGTTTAGCTTAATCCTTCCTAGATTTAGCCATGGCAAGTATCTAGCAAGAAGATGCAAAACCATTAGAAAAGAAATAGATTTTGATGATAAAAGCCTTAGCAGCATGCAAACCCCCAGTTCCTTCAAGTTTTCCTGAAGTAATTTTACTTAATTTTGGAAAGTGTCTAGTTGTTCTGTGTGTTTCCCCCACTACCAGTAATTAAAGAAAAGGTTGCCATTAAGATGACTTTTTAAAGGGAAGGAAAAGCCTTGTCTTACTTATTTTCCAGCTAAGTGACAGAAGGAGGTTGGTGGAGGCAAACCTAAACATGAATTAATCTCACCCTGTCACTCCTATGCCTAGATACATGGTACAACATATATACCTACTTGTTGCCAGGTTTTTTTCCTTCCAGTGAGTTTAGATGTTGCTCAAGGGTCTCCATGAGACTGCTGGGAGCCTTGAAAGTGAAAAGAAAGATACACACCTCAATGTATTGCAGTGATCTAACCATACTTTGAAATCCAGCATCAACTTCCCTGAAGCCCACTGTGTGTGCTCATTCAGTTACTTTACTTACATCAGTGTGGAAATAGTGCATTTCCATGCTAGAAGTATTCAGGCAAAGCCAGTTTTAAAAAGATGTTACTGCATCCAAATTTGCAGAGGGAAAACGTCTACCTCTACTGTGCAGCACCTGAAGCCTAAATCCAGGATGTGCTGCTCATCATGCTTTAAAATCAGGGTTAAACACTGACAACAGCACAGGCATCCACAGGGTTAATGTCAAGATTCACAGGTTCAAGGTCACACCCCCAACACCTCTTTCATGACCAGAGGGTTAGAAAGCATTTGCAGCCTAAATGAAACAAAGTTCTTTCCAATGCCCCCAGAAGGAGCTACCTTTAGCTCAAGACCCCCAACATCACAAAACCTTATAGCTGTTCTTAGCAAAATGGTACCCTGACACAGGTTACTGTGCAGCTAGATCAAAATGCAGAAAGATTACTATTTTAGACATCTATAAAAAACTAAGCTTTTTCAGGCCTCCCCGATTTTAGGTTTTATTTTAAGCAACTTTTTTGTGGTCAGCAGCCAATACCCACAGGCACTTGCTGTTACAATGGCAGACAGAAAAAGTAGTTGTAAATGCACACTGGGCTTAGCTATTCCAGTATAAAAATAGAGTCTGGATAAGTAGACTCCTAGAAGATCTACAAGCAGAGAAGAAACCCTTGAGAGATACAGTAGCATATAATAATTGAATATTTCATCAGCGTTACAAGTTCATCAGTTCATCAGTCTCTAAACAGGGAATTCTCTTTATCAGTCTCTTTCAGATCAACCACAATTCCTGACAGCAATATCTATGATGTTCTTCATAAATAACATCTTTAATTTCAGGGCAGACATAATTATCAAACAAGTCAGTTTGTGATGCTTGAAAACAGACTACTCACTGCTCCTATACTGAAAAACAAGCAGACTGGCTGCATCAGGTATTTCAGGATGCATAGCACCTGCTAGTACCAGTGCACAGCTCAGTGTGCATGCAGTGTCTGCATATTGATTTTAGCATTAAAACCAGTAACTTAACACATCCAGAAATTTAAAACGCTCAAAATAATCTTAAATGACATATTGAGTTTAAATACGTCCTACGTACACAAGGAGTGAAGAGACATCTTGACCTTGCTGCTTTTACAGGCATATTTATTAACTTTCAATTCATTTGGGCATAATAAGAATTGGTTAAACATGAGTGACCTAGTTATAAGAATTCTCCAGCAGAAAATGAAAGAAGAACGGTAAAACAAACTAAAAAAATCCAGACGGATTCAGGCTTTTACATATTCAAAAAGGCTATATTGTAAGATACAAGTTGTGTGACTTTAATATGTAAGTAAAAGCTATGTTTAAAAAAAAAAATTAAAAAAAAGGATTGCATGATTTACTGTTACCAGTTACTTCTAGACACTTTAGATAGCTTTCCAATATACTAGTCAAAGGTTTCTTAAAAACCAGCAAGGTAATACAAAACTTATCTATCAAACAGAACTCAGAGAAGAAGCTTCAGAAAATTTCTACCCAGATGCACCAATTTGGAAAGGAAATACTATCTAGTACCCAATTTGCAACACTGAACATTGCTTAATGCCTTCTAGATGCTGTTTTAACATTAGATAATCTATCAGTCAGCCTTGTGCTGGAACCTTAGATATGGGTTCCCTACTAGCTACTAGGGGCAAAACTGTCATACTTTAAGAAATGCTAGTAAATAAAAATGAACCAAGATTTTTTTCTGCAAATATGCCTTCTCAGTCTCCAAAACTTTGTAGCCAAACTATGAAGTCCAAAGAAGACAATTATCAACTTGGATTACACTACTGGGACCACTTGTCTGGATTTACAGAGTATGTGCACACAGAGTTTCAACACAGCCAACTTCTGCAGAATACCAACTATTGCCAGGGCCTGCTACAGAAATTTAGGTATACCATTGATACTATGCAGAATTATGTACTAATTATTAACTGAAATTTAGTTTTATTATTCACCTTTTATTTATTTCTCTCTGAAGTATGCTGCTGAGATCTTATACATAAGCTATACAGCATGTTTCAGGCTAGCCTTAGCAAGTGAGTGCCAAGCAGCCTTTGGGAGAACACAGCTGTGACAGACTACCTGAGCAGAGACTGAAGTGGTCAGGAAGTTGGATGAGATTATCACAGTAGATCCCTTCCTTCCAAAAGAACCATTGTATTTTAAAGTGTTGGCTCACAGGGTGGAAGGGACCATCCGGCAGCCGTAACTAAGGTGCTGCTGAGCAAGTGCGGCACTGACTGATGATGCAGAACAGGCTGGCACAACACAAGCAGAAGCAGATACAAATGCCACAGAAATTTATAAAGCATATTTCATTAACTGGGTTTAAGGTGATCTCTTCTGGTTTAAGGACTCAGTTCATCACTGACCGGACTGTGTTAAAAAAGAGCCCCTGAGGTACAGAATTAGGGGAACATACTATGGCAGCTGTTTCAGGATTAGGTCTGGTATTGCACATGCTGCTTTTCTCTGCTGAAGGAGTGGCCAGACTTTATAGGCCCATTGTATATGAAATCCACAAAGATTATAACTCTCCACCTTCTCATAATTTCTCACTTTCAGAATTTTTAAGTGGCATTCAACTAAGAGAAACACTATTCTGATGCTGATTTAAACCTGGCTTTCAAGAGGCTATCGAAAACTGCATGAACAAAAACTATATGAACAGTTGGGGTTTGCAGCTGCTCAGTAGTTTGGGTTGCTCTTATGTTCCAGTTTTACTGGCATCAAAACTGCCACAGGTGAACTCTTCAGCATGGACCTCTTCCTCTAAGTAAATACCCTCTTCACATCAAACACAAAGCCAGGGACCCAGGCCAATTTGCAAGTGATACTTAAAATGGACCAGCAGCTACAGCATGTTAGGTGGCATGCCTTCACCAACATTTGCACTCCTGGTGTGCTTTCCTAATTACAGAACTTTTATTTATTACACAAATCCAAAAAGACTGCAAGAGAAGCTTACCTGTGTAAGATCAGGTATATCACCTTTGTCAATCCCAACTTGCTGTGGAGATAAAAGATTAAAGGTAAAACCTAAGTGCATTATTCCACTACAGCAGGCATTAATTTTCTTCAAGCTATAATGCACTCTGTCTTTAGAAAAATACTACAAAGTTAGAAAGCAGATGTCTATCTTTCCAGCAGCTACCTTCCATAACCTGCAGCAGGTTTTTGGTTTTTTTCCCCACAAATTAAAAATCCATTTAAAATAAAAGGATAACAAGATGGAGCAGGATTTCCCACATGTGAAATTCATACTCTATACTGAAATACACTGGTCATATACCATTGTCTCAGAGGACAGGAAGTTAAGTCTGCAATCTTCTATTAATTGCCCTGTTGCTTCACTATGGTTCTTCAGAGTGACTGCTAGTTCAGCTTTTGCAGCAGAGCAGCAAGCTCCTGTGCACCTTGTAATCCTGAAGCAGTCACTATAACCCCTGTCCAGAAAAGCTGACCTATGTCCCTAAAGTACTTTACTCCCTCAAGTTCAATATTCATATCTGACATTACAAGTCATTAGGGAGTCTATTAGGCTTCTCCATAGACAAGTGAATTAGCAAAGAAACAAACTTTTTATTAAGCTCATTACTGCTGTCCGTTATAATGAAGTATGAAATGTGGAAAATGTGCACCCTGTGCCAAAGAGCCAACTACCACAAATGAGAACCCAGCAAAGGAGTTAATTAACCATGTAATATTCCTATTATCCACATAAGAGGATGATAACAAGGAACAAAACCAGGAAAATCTCACATTACAGTTAACCTAATGTTGGCTGCAAAAACTAAAAAAACAGATTTTAAAAATCTGCATGTTTTTATTCCCAATTGCTGTATCTTCCTCTAATATTCAAACCTGTCCTAGAAGTATGCATTTATTACAGCATTTCTCAGAAATACTGGTACATTTGAAGTCATGTCATCTATTAATCTAACCAGGAAAGTTGAGTTTGGCTGCACCACAGAGCCATGTAGAAGTCTTAAGCAGGGCTTAACTACAAGACCTGAACAAGCAGATCCAAGATCCAGATCCATTTATACGCACTGAGACAGATGCTTAACAAGTGCAATTAATACTTTACATTGGTGCTAAAAAAAAAAAAAAATCACCAAGTACTTAAGTGCCAGACTCCAGAAGACTGAAAGCCACTTACCTCTGCAACTTTAAGAAACTCTGATACCCTGGTCATTCGAGTTAGAAATCGTTTGTAGATTTCAAGAGCATCTTTACATTGTCCCTTTTTCATTTCAAAAAATTTCTCTAAAGAAATAATGCAGTAAATTTCAGTTAGAATGTCTCACATATGGTCTTACATCTGCAACTCTAGTCTTCAGAAGAATCACCTTTCAAGAATATGACACTACATTAACATTTACTGCTTGGACATTAATCTAGTGGCATCCCTCTTGCCTACTATAATTTAGAAGCTGGGCTTGCTGAGCTGCTAAAGAATTATACAGACCATCAAATTGAACCCCAACTAGCCACAGCATTGTGTGTGATGTCAACCACTTTTTTAAAGACTAGAAAGTAAGCAGATGAAGTAGCTACCCAACTTAGAGTTCAAAATAATTAAGGACACTTAAACATATATTAATATATGTCCTCTCCAAACTGTCTTCACTCAAAAGAACTGCACTTTTTCACTGAAGTAGCTCTCTAAGGTCCATCTGTGTCCATTATTAAACACAGCTGCCACATATTTCAACCTGAACTTAAGCTTTAAGCAGCAGTAGACAGTGAAATTTCAATTGAATTTTTATGCCCAACCCATTGTGTTATGCTGGTGATCACACCAGGCTGCCTGAGCTTCAGAACATGCTCATAGCCTCCTTTACACTTTGTAGGCTGAGGGTAGGTAGGGTTCTGGAGGGGATCCAATTTTGGAAGTCATGCTTTCAGGCAGATCAGGAATGTTATTCAGGAGTGTATTACTTCATACAAGGCTACCACATAACATTATCACTCTCTACAACTACCTGAAAGGAAGTTATAGCCAGGTGAGGGTTGGTGTCTTCTCCCAGGCAACCAGCAACAGGACAAGAGGACACAGTCATAAACTGTGTCAGGGAAAGTTTAGGTTGGGCATTAGGAAGAATTTCTTCACAGGAAGGGAGATTAGACATTGGAATGGGCTGCGCAAGGAGGTGATGGAGTCACTGTCCCTGGAGGTGTTTAAGGAAAAACTGGATATGGCACTCAGTGCCATGGTCTAGGTAATAAGGTGGTGTTTGGTCACAAGTTGGACTCGATGATCTCAAAGGTCTTTTCAAACCTAATTGATTCTGTGATATATAACAGAAGAATGTGGGCATCTTAAAAATGCAAAAGCGTCTAACCTTGCGGGACATATTATGCATGCTCACACAACACAGTACACTTCTTTAAGCACAGAGATAGTCAGTGTCTTTAAAGTAAGCATCTACACACTTTTAAGGGCATGTGATGATCCAGCCGCAGATGAACAGTAATGTAAGAGGGTGCAGCTTAAAATTTTCTCTAAAATCAGAGTAGAACAGTCAAGATAAATGTAGCTTTAATGGAAGTTAAGTAAAAAAACTGAAGCAGACCTGAAACTGATTCTTCACTCGCTTATGGTATGTGAGATACAAGCCAGGTTACTTACCTAGTAAGTTAATAACCCCATCATTGTAGCAAGCAAAAAGTTTGATGAGATCTTTAAACAGAAGCATGAATGCAGCATTTATGACACCATTTGTCAGTTCATTTGGATGAACCTACAAATAAAATACCAGTTATTTACAAAACAAGCATCAAATGCAATCAAACATTTCAGCTAACACCAGGTATTTGGTGCTGTCACAGACAGAACCAAGCACTGAAGTTTTCATGCTAAGACGCTAAACAAAAGCTTTGGTTAGCAGATCAAGGACTGCTTTCCTCATCACTCCAAAACAACCCTCTACAGCAGAGGAGTATCCACAGCAACATCTTAGTCTTGTCTCCTTCACTTAATCATGAAGACGAGGAAGGCAGAGATGCTATTAATGGTTTTAATGAAATGGACAAAAGATGTCAGTTTACAGCAGAGCTTAACAAAAACTTAATATTCTATGAGATAATGTATTTGGATTAATGATGTCAAGATCCTTTCTCACATCAACTTAGGAAAGAAATATGTGCTCATTTATTAAAAGGTCTTTCTTTTCTTAAAAATATCTCCTGAGAGCACTATCACAATTCCTATGCCATTTAAGGAATGGAAAGCACATTGTGAGACATGTACTTCTAAGTCTTTCCTCTGAGAGCTGGAGTAGGCTCTGCCTTCCACCTCAAAGTGTATCTTGCTGCCCACCAACAGAAGAAGCAATTCCTTCAAAAACCTCTTTGAAATGTCACACTGTGCCTCCCCCAACAAATGATTTCTGTTTTTATCCTTAGGTCAAATAAACAATCCCATCAGCATTCATGACATGATAAATATATTGCATACACTTATTTATATGAACAGCCTAGATGAAACTTTAGCCAATTTAGTTCACAGCTGAAAACAAGATGAAGATTTTGAGGAAGTCAAACAGTGTTCATGTGGTATTGTAATGGGCTTTTCCCTCCCCCCAAAAGAAGCTGGTTGCCAAAGACAGAAAAGAGAGTTTTCGGTCTCCTTGTTTTGTCCATTTCTTCCCCCTCACTTATGCAGAAGATGAAACTCCAAGTTCCCTCTCTACAAAACCAAAAGTGCAATCTTTACATTTCATACATATGGGCAAGGGCCATTCTTTGGCCACAATACCTCAGTGGAACACTGAAAAGGGGATTTTTTTGGCCCTCCATAAGGGATGATGAGTAAAGCATTACCTACAAGGTGAAATGTGCTCATTATAATGAATCATTTATAAGTAACTGCCCAGTGTTAATGCTAGGTCAGCTTCAATACATACATCAAATTCAAGTAGTGCATCAATTTGTTCCTGTAATATTGGCATACTCTTCAGCAGCTTTTCAGGAGCCATTGTTCTCATTACACCTTCCGCTCTGCAAGAGGGAATACAGATTAGAAACCATGCTGTTTCCTCTCTCCCTTCCCCAAAACTGATCTGTTGTCTAAAATTTATGCTTGAAGCACCTATAACTCATTTTAAACCATTTCAAAAGCACAGTCTGATTCTCCTTCTTCTCATGTCATCATGAGAGCATACTTCATCCAGCCACCCTTTCTGACAGCAGGTGAGGAAAGGTTTTGTGTTAGAGTAATGAACACAAGAGATTGATCTCTTTATGGAAAGATGACACTGGGAGCTTAAATTGCTAACTAGAAATACTACCACAGAAGTACTTAGACTGATACACTTTGTGCACAAAGTTTATTATGAGTAACTAATGACAACTCATTGCTGACCAGTCCATGGATGTGTAGCATTTCTTAAGAGTCATCCATAGTCTCATAGCAGACTTCAAGCATGGTCATTTTTACCTCTGATTATGACAAACCTGCAAAACCATGGTTATGTATTGCCCTGTTCTGGCTGCAGACAGGTGTACATATGCAGACTGGAAATGCATACATACTCTTACTTATTTTATGCTATACTCTGAAGCAGCACCTTGTTCTGAGCACCAGAAATAACAGGCATAGAAAGCCTTTCCAGGAATTTACAGAAAGACAGGAACAGTAGGATCCCCAGCAGCCCAAACTTACCTTTATTTAACATCAAGTGTGCAAGAGCAAACTCATATGATCCCCACTAAGGGAATGGCATCCACCTACACAGCAAAGCTGCCACAGTAGGCCTTACACTTTCTGGCTGTTTGAGAAGCAGGAGAGAGCAGCCTGGTACTGATGCCTGCATCAACAGGTCAGAATCCCAAGCTGCAGAACACACCAGAACTGCCAGAAGGATCCTGTATGCAACTCATGATTAGCAGGAGCATCTTTAATATGCAGTCAATTAAGCTGCACCTTCAGTGAGTGTTAAGCCACTTGCTGTGTCATCTGTGCTTCAAGAGACAATCTAGAGCCCATAAAGTCCCAGCTAGCAGAGTCAGAGACCAGAAAAATGTTCTCATAAATACCAACATACTACTCTGGGCTGGGTTAACCTTTTTTTTTTTTTTTTTTAACACAGTTCTTGTGGGAAATAAAGCAAGCAGTTTGCAATGTTATTTTGTTCAGTTTGTAACTGTTTCCTCTGTTGCCTGCTAAGAACTTCAGGAGTTCACTTCAGGCTTTGTTTGCAATCAGCCACCTTTCTTAGGGCAAGTGTCTGGAGAGTAATGAAACATCCTAAACATAGTTTTAGAGTGTTTCCTTCTCCAAATCCTAAACACAGCCTCACTGCTGCAAAATTTAATTAGGGTCAGATTTAAAGCTAGCACTAAAAGCTCCCAGTTCGGCAAGGCACCTACTTTAGTCTTCCGTATTTGCCTTACCAGCCAGTACTTCCTATCCTCTTTGGGCAATTTTTAACCAATTACAAGTACTTCAAAAATCAGGTTTTTTTGTTGTAGCTACACAAAGCATATAACAACAAAGTCACTGAGAAACTAAAATTAAGTGTAATGCCACAAATAAGATTTTCATGGGTCAGGCAACCCTATTAATTTATGTATCTAAACTTCGCTTACCCTTTCTTCACTCTTGCAAAGTCAAACGCCATTTGTCTGTAGGAAAATGCTTTTTCATTCAAGTATCTACTATAACGCCTTATAAAGGTGGACATGTCATAACCTGCAAAAAACAGTTACGAATTTTACATTTGATTGTCATGCTTGTTTGGAAGTTCTTTAGTAAATTATAATACACAGCTGCCAGACCCCAAGATTGTGTGATTTCTGTTACACTATGCAGCTTCACATACAGAACAGGCAGCACAAGACATCTTTCAGCTTCTGAAGAAAAACCAGTAGTGGTTCACCAAAACAAACAACCACTGTCCTCTACTTCCAACAGATTCATGCAATGCACCAGTGGCATGGTTCCTGGGGAAACCTGATAGAGGTCTCTACATAGTTATGGGGTAATATTACTTCATGGCAAAAAAGTTACCCCTCTATTAACAGGGAAAAATACCAATTTAGCAAAAGTTTGTACTGAACCGGTACAGTTCTTGGACTTCCAAGATAAAGCTCAAGTTCAACTTAAACACTTTTTATTTTATGTATATTAGTCACTCTGACTCTTACATGGACCTTCAAAATTCCCCTGACTAGGTTTACCAGAACAAAGAAATTATGATGGAATCCACAGAGACTAGTGCCTTCCTTGAACTGTTAAATCAGAAATCCTCAAGGCACATAATACCGTACAAGGCACCTCAAGCTTCAGTGCCCTTTAAACCTATGATATCTGAGCAGTTAGTTTTACAGCCTGTCCAGCAGTGTTTCTTCCTCTAAGCCACAGAGATGTGTGCAGAAGGCAACTCATCTTCCTCTTCGATTCAGGTCCCTTTTTGTTACCTTTCTAAAAATCCAAACCTCTCAATTCAGTCATTGACTATATTCTCCCTTAATATCTCTCACCATTAAGTAACCCTGCCAACTCAGGCAAAACACTACCAAATCTGATGCCTCATTATCTATGACATACCATGTATTATCTATGAAATGGCAATTCAAGTTTAAAGAAAGTAGTGAAGAACACAAATGCATGAATTTAACAGAATTAATTGCTGCCAAATACCAGTGTCTTTGAGCATATATATATATATATATATATACACACATATATCATGTTTTGCTTAGATGAACACACTCTTAGTATTTGTTTAGCTTTGTTCCTGCCCTGTTACCATGTCTAAAAGATGCTAAAGTTTTTTTGGCATCACATGTCTACATCAAGAGATGAAGTAATGTGGCATTGCTTTGAATTTTCCCATTATTGTAGCATTCCTGTAGTATGCATACAATCTACAAATATTCTCTGACAGCTGAAGAATTATATTTTCCCTCTTTTCTGGTAGAGCTACCATGAAACAAGCTTTTCCTCTGTTAATTGGAGGCACAGGAAAATTCACTAATAATTCCAGCATGAAAAGTAGAAAAGCAGGCTTTGTAAGATTCAGAGGGAACAAGTCCTTAATTTCTGCCTAGACCTTTCTAAATTCATGACTCAAATCAAATCAAAACCAACAGTTCTTCTGGTGCCAACTGCCCTACCACTAAGCAGTTACAGATAATGCCTAAAAAGCACAGTGTCCCCAAGCAACTGAATCACTATTTAAGACTGAGTAAAACCCAAAAAACTAAATGGAAAATTATCCATTTCAACTTTTAACACCCATAAGAGCTAAGGAGATAGCTGACCCAGCCCAGATTTCAACCAGCACTTGAAGGATTTGTACAGTTTCACCTTTTGAGTAAAAATATTGCAGGAGATGAGAAATATTGTTCTGAATTTGTTCAGCAGTTCACTTGTGCTCCTGTATTTATTAAGTACTCATAAAAAGTCTGCAGTAGCACATTTTAATATTATTTACATCTTAAGAACAAAGGAGCAAATTAACAATAGTATCTTATTTAAAATCTTGTTGAGATTACAGACATAAGTAGGCTTACCATGAGATCCACTTTTGTCCAGAAAATTGCTGAGATTGAACAATGTGTTTCTAGATGCCAGGTACTGAATAAATCTCTGCAACACAAAGTCATTTTTCTTATCACATGCTGCATCTGAAGGTTTTGTACCTTCTAGAAGCATGATTACTTTCAGCATACAACATGAAATCACTGATTTTTGTCTTAGCCTGCAATACCTTCCTCAAAACTTTTTTTTGTCCATTCACATTAACTACTTTTAGTTAGAATCTCTAGTAAATGTTCTACTGTATATATAAAAAATAGATTATGTGCAAAATACAAAATACATTGCAAAAGGAGCAATAGAAATGTTTAATGCTCAGGGATTTGAGGGAGCAAAAATTTATCTGCTTACAAAGCACATATCCAGGCTAGTCCCAGACTTCTCAATCCATCAGCCCTCTGTTTCAGCCAAGCTGAAGGCCTGTTTTAATAACAAGCAAGGCCCCCCATCAAATACAGGGACTAACAGCCTGAAACAGAGAAATCAGATAAGAATGTTGACCAAAACTTGGAATGGAAAAATAGGAGTAAAAACTTACACTGTGAGAAGTTCATTGCATGAAAACACTTTATATACAGCAGGGAGGAATTATTTCACAGTCATACTGAAATTCTTTAAACATGCTGTCTCCTTTTATGCAAACATATGTGCCCATTCAGGTCAATGAAAAGCAAGGATAAGGAGAACTTGATCCAAAAGGCTAAAGTTGAATTTACAGCTCTAGAAAGATTTTAACATTTATGCAGAAAAAACAACTATTTGGATGGCAGTATACACGTGCCAGAACACCAACTCTGACCTCAGTCAAAAAATCACAGGTAGTGTTTAATCCTGTTTAGCTCTGTTTTCACATTCAGTGCAAAAATTGTCAGCATCCTGGCACAGGCTGCATCTTGGTCTTATGTTATGGTTTTATAAATGGAGAGACAGAAAACCAGTCCAACTCTGTTGCTGAAGGTAAGTTTTCATCAAGAGTCATTCTTGCCCTTTGTTCTCAGGTCCTTACTGGTTCAGACAAGATGCCTCTGCACTACTAACACTTTTGGCTTGGAGTGTGTTCAGTGTCAATGTGGCCTTGCGAGAGCTGTTAACACATACCTCATTGCCATGGACCATTAGATGATGTGTGGTGACTAAGGCTTTGAATACGACCACCCAGCTACTGTTCGTTGCTCGCTCAAAAAGCGTATCAGCCATCTGAGGGATATTCACATTTGTTTCGTTAGTTGCTTGGATCAAGTCTGTAGGAGAGAGAAAAGGAAGGCATTAGGTGCTAAAAATATGACAGAAAGTCTGCAGCATGGACCAGTTCTCAGCCCACCAGGCTGCAGGCCGTGGTTGTGACAATAGGAAGTTCAGTGACTACATTCCACATTTAAAGAAAAGAAACAAAACCAAAAAAAACCCAAACTGAAATTATATTAGTACATGCTGACAGCAACAGTGGTCTAATTCTTTCATCCAACAATTCTGTCCTGAGCTATGACCAAACGTTTCTCCATCTTTATCCCAGATGAAGTTAGGGCGCACATCATCGTATGACTTTACTGTTTGCAGGTTTTTAAGTTAATTGTCACAGTTTGTTACCTCTGGGTTAGAGGAATAAGTACAACTGAATTCTTCACTTACAGGTAACATGTCAAGCACACTGAACCCAGTCACATCAGCAAAAAGAGGTATCTCCAGAAACAGATACTCTAGTCGTCACCCAGAGGTTGTTTTAATCAGCAAGCTCCAGCACACCTCCTAGAGTTTCTACAGACCCAGAAAGCAGAAGAGTGCATTCAGGCATGCATTAAGACCTCCTCAACAGTGAGAAAGAACACCAGGAATGACATTAGTTTATACTGAAGCAACTGCACCTTACGTAGAAGAAATAAGGCATTAGACTGTCTTAGGGAACAGTAACATACAGCTTGGTGTCCTGGACATTAAGAAGATGTAAACTTGCACAGAAGAGTGCATGAAATTAAGGTAAGCAGTTAAATCATAAACAGTAGGGCAGTAAGCTTTCCACTATCCTCTATATCCCACATCTACTGATAGGGTCTGTGATTTACTACATCACCTGTCATCTACCGACTCCAGTTAGGCAGCCAGCAATTACCTTCTACAAGCTATCACCTATTTTTGAGACACAGCTGGAAACTGCATACTGCATACTGCAACTGCATGACCAAAACCCGTGTGATGCCACATACAGCCCTAGGAAGACTTCAGGAGACAACTTTATGCAACAACAAGAGCACCAAACACAGATCTAATTGTAGGGCCGAGGCTTAAAGTTTGAAGGCCTAAGCAGGAAAAATTTAAAAGTTTAACTACTAGACTAAGCATTATCTGAAATGAAAATACTCGTCTTTTACTTTTCCTCAGAGGAATCATTGTTAATGATTTCTTCCCCACCCCCAGACTAGAAATTTTCCTCCAACTATTCAAGTCTTTCAGTGATTACAGATATTCTACCTCAAAAGCAGACAGGGTATTTTATGACTGATCCATGCACACCTAAACTATGTGAGTCTACAAGAGGAGTTCAATCCACTAGGACAGCAGGGTCACCACTTTGCAGACTTCCTTTCCCTCCCCTACATAATCCCATGCAATGGAGAGCATTAATACTGCCAAGAGTGGAAAGTCAAGGCTCAACATTAAACTACTGATTCTGCCTTTGCAGGACAGGAGAAGCCCAGAGGACAAGTCTGTCTAAACAGATCAATGAGTCACATCAGATACGGAGACCCACCTGGTGTGTAAAAGAACCCACACTGCTGCAGCAGAAGCATTCCAAAGTTCAGGTTTTGTTTGGTTGGTTTGGGTGTTTTTTAAAATCCTAGCACGTAATCTTTATGGGGTTTTTTCCTTCTATTACACAGACTTACTTACTTCTTACTAAGAAATCTCTAGCTCAGAGTCACAAGCTTGGGAAAAACACAGTGCTTGCTTGCACATAAAACTGTCTATTGCATGGGCATAAAAGCTGCAAGTTGCCTTCAGTTTTAGGCCAGGGGAATGATTTTCTGGGATGAGACAGGAGAAAAAAATTTTATGATCTTTTTGCTAAGTTTGAATTGAAGATGTTTGTTGTCATGGCATTTTGTTGTCTTGGTTATGGATGTTGGGTTTGAGTTTTTTGCAGAACACCTTCTGAAATGTGTTTATTACTATAACCTCAGCAATACTACCCTTGAAGGAGGAAATTCTGCAGACCAAGTATTATAGTAGTAAAGCCATGCTATTGAATGACAACAGTTCAAGATCACAGAGCTCTAAGAATTCTCCTTGAGCTTGTTGTACAAACAGGCCAATGATCTTTCACTCTGTACTGCTGATTAATGCATTACAGAAGACAGTGGTTTGTAAAAACCTAGAAGCAAGTCACAAGTGGCTTGCTCACTGTTTACCCTGCTCAGAGATTTTACTGCAAGTGACAGCATTTGTCTTATTAATATAAGGAAATGCATCAAATTTGTAAGCTTTCTGTCTTGGGCTTCAGTATGTAGATTTCTGTGAAAGAGGGACACTATAAATTGTGTATTCCATCGGTGCACTTTAGATAATGAAACCTCAGAGGAATTCACCCACAGAAATTTTGGCAATGGAGGCAACAAGGCACTGCTGTATGATGCCACAGCACTGCTTCTGAAGTCACTCAGTCATTCCTGTCTCCTCTCCAAAATGCTGGAGGGTACAGCATCTCAGACTGCAGCCCTGAATGTTTTAGGACATGAGTAATTATAGTGTACAAAATAGAGAGGCATGATTAAAATTAAATCTACTACTTTCAGTGCACAGAAAAGAATTAAACCATGCATGAAGATGTCACTTGTCATCTGAGGCCAGAAAAAGAAGATTGAGGGTGGGGGGATAATTCTTGCAGAACTGTTTCCCGTTTAGTCACACCACAAAGATAAGGTATCCAAGTTTCCTGGATTTCTTTCCCGAATACCACAGCGTCTCAGCTTAACCAGCAACCATCAGCATCTGGAGTGAAGCACCAGCACAGCTAACTTTAACAAACTGAGCAGCAGAGTTCGGTGGCTAAGCTAAATTTTAAAATAAGAGTCAGAAAAATTAATTTACTTTAACATGGTAAGGAAGAACAGACACAAGGAAAAAGAAAGCATATACAGGGAAAAAAGTCTAGAAACTACATCTTCAAAACACACAGATTCAGACATTTATGGGTTGGACAGTTTACAAAGAGACAATAAAGCTTAGTTTTCCAAGGAAGTCACAGGTACATTTGTTAATACAAAATAGGGAATATTAAGAAGTAACAGATGAAGAACAACTCAACAGAAGCCATATGAAGCAATCTTGCAAAATTGATTCCATTTGGGGCACACACAAGTAGGGCAAACAAGGATTAAAGGTACCTTCCTGAAGCAGTTTCTGCTACTGCAGGCATCCAGTACACTGACACCTAATTCCCAAACCCAGACACCGAGCTCAAATACCAATTCCAAGCACAGTAAGAAATCAGGAATTGTACTGCAGTAGCAGCAAGTGCTTTTATCACAACTTTCACAGAAGTGATTGGAGAATGAAGACCTATATATGCTTTATTTGAATCCATTAGTTTACTGTGGGACTAAATTACAATTGCCAAATCACAGCACATGACTTCTCCTATTCCCTCTCCTCACATTTTCATAGTTGTTATTTTAAAGACTTCTTCAATTAAAGATACCTTTTTAAATTATAATTTTACTTTGATATACTTTTTCTAGTTAAGTTTTGAGATGGAAAATCAATGCCCACAGAAGAAATAAATGGTTGTCAATTCTCTGACACCATAACTTAAATCTAAACAACAATCTTTAAGCTCTTGGACAGGCCAATTTTTACACCCAGACTTAAGACAACTGAAATTTAATCATACTCTAGGTTTACTTCTCTTCCCTAATTAACACCTCCATTAATAAAAAGACGAACCTGCCTAATAGAGGAAGAATGGGAGAGGCTTCAGTGAGGCAGACTGAAGTAAGTTAAGCTCTCTCTTCATGGCATTTTGAAGAGCCCACTAAAAGATGGGACCAGCTTAGTGTTTATTAAGCCCATAAGGTAAAAAAAGGGAACAGTAAGAACATTTCAAAGATTTCAGAATTCCAGACTCTTTCAGTCTCATTAAAAACTAGTTTCTAGTTTTTTGTTTTCTTAAAGAGAGAGATTATACAATACTTTAAACAATCTCTCTTAGTCCTCTTCCTTTCCAGATTGTATTCTGGATCTGGGCAGGGATTTTTCCTGGTTTGTTTCAGCCTTCCCCCCCGCCCCCCAATTCTTTAATAAGCAGACCTGGGATTTCCAGTTCATGATTAATTATTCACAATTTACATTTCAGTATGCAGAGAAACAGCAGCAGCGCACAAGACCTCCCTGTTCAGAGGAATATCAGTGCCAGCTTAAGAGCAGCTGTCATTCCAGACTGAATTAACACACAAGCTGCCTCAGCATCTGAGCTGTGTCATACATTCAGTTCCCAAACTTTGCCAAATCTCTCCAACAGTAACCCCCTTACAGACCTTCCTAGCTATTACTCAAATGCTGCAAATAGTCTTCAGGATGTTTTTTTCTCACTTGTAAGTATTTAAATAATGCCTTGAACCCATTGAAAAGGAAATGCAGGATTGTTCCAAATTCAGGCTAGCCAAGAACAGAAAGAAGTAGCTCAGAGTAAGAGTTTTCAAGCATCAACTAAGAAAGTTAAATAGGCAAGTAAGAGTACAGTTCCTCCCCTGCAAGACAGAACTGTATCAGGAAGCTACTACCGCATGGTGCTAACCAGCGCAAGAGCTGAACTTCCATATCTACAGACACCTGACCATAAAACAGTACTGGAAAGCAGAACAAAGTTACCAGTTTCTGCTTCTACAACAGTTGCTCATAAGAACATTAGATAATTTGAATGTTGTTGGCTTTGACTATCAGGCAATTCCACAGAAAAGAGTTTGGAATTCATTTCTGAGAATATAATTTATCATTTATTCTTTTCACTTCCAGCTTGCCCTGTCTACACAAACACACAAGTTGATCTGGCTTGTAACAATCACCCCAAGCAGAACAGCAGTCCATGCTGTCTCCTCCTTCCTCCCCAAAAGTCTGCCTCAAGGGTTGCTGCATCTCACCTTGATGCCAGCAAGCCTACCCTTTATCAAAGTCCAGCATCTTTTAGATATTGCCTTGGAACCTCCATGCCTATGACAACTCAACAAACCTAAACACAATCTTCCACTGAGCACGTGCTCTCCAGGTACTATAGACTCCCAATAATGCAGCTGTAGCCCTCGGGGGACTGCTACCTCCTCTCTCCAGCCTTACTTCAAAGATCTCCTCCTTCCAAAATATATCTCAGACTCTTGTGAGGACAAATACTTGCTGCAGATCCTGAAGTTTGAGAGGTCACAAAAATCAATCTTGGAACCACACAACAGCACCCCACACCAAGTTTTTATATACAATTTCTTCCTTTCTGCCTACTCACAGGCATATTTTACTACCCATAGTATTAAGTGTTTTGCAGAACCTATCAATCACATGAAGGGTCTGCAGACAGGGTAAATGACTGAGTACGAGCAAATTTCTCTTGAAGCATCCTCCAATTTCTCTGCCTGAGAGTTTAATTAGCCTTAGAATCATCTTACTATCTCACTACTCCTTTTTAAATACAACGTTGCACCACCTCCTATAGTATCAAATACCTATTTTGAAACAAAGTGAAAAATCTACTGCCCATACACATTGCTGGATTTTATTCCAACATACTTCCATATGGTTTGCACCCCTCCTTAACCAACATATCAAGGCAAGTTATTTGGCTTTAAGTCACCTGCAAAAATCACCCTAGCTGATTAGCAGTGTTACCTCAGTTATGCTGCACTTGTGTTCCCTCTGGTCCTTAATTATTTATATGTATGGCTTTTCCTCCTGAGAGGTTCAGGTTCAGCTCTCTTGGAAACAGGAAACAAAAGCCAATCACCAGATGGTCTTCTGCTGGATCTAAAAGGGTGCAACCACAGCAGCTGTCTCTCTAAGTACTTAATAATGGGGGCAAGGCGTGATTAAAAATATAGATCTTGCTTTAAGCAATTCCTTCAAGTTTCATGAACTATGAATATTTTTTACGTAAAAGAGAAGTTCCCAGAACTCAGAGCTCCACTGCCTCTGGGGGAGAACAGCACACATGACCTTTAATGTTTACAAGGGGAGTAGTACAACTGAAAGGAGACATTCAGGCCACCTGCAGAAGCTCAGTTTTAAGGAGATGTCACTGAGGTTTTAAGTATAGTCATTAAGACTGCTAATTAATTAGCGATTAATATATTTTATGAATAAAGTCTGAGACCTTGCTGACACCCATGACCCAACCAGTCAGAAGAATAGAAGTTTCATTTTTACTCAGGAATTACATATCTGGAGTAACAGCAGATAGGCTACACAAACTTTCTACTATAAACATGCTATGGAAAGCACCTTTTTAACCTCACACATATGAAGCCAGAACACTAAACAAAGGGGAAGAAGCCCCATGGTCCAAGAATTCTGCCTGCTTTCTTCCCAACTACAGCTATCACAGCTTTTTTAAGCATCATCACTGTAGGAAAAGTATTAGCTATTAAGCATGGAAACTTTTCCCTGTCCAAAGTCATAAGAAGCTCAATCTTGAACCTCGTTTGTACAGAATTCACTCACTTTGAATACCAAAGAATCTGTCTCAGGCAAAAATACAAGTTCAGCAAAGTGGAGGAAAGATGAGAAATCACAGCTTTAATGATCTTTTCCTCTAACCCACAGAACCCACTTCCAATCCTCCTTCCATACAAATCCTGCTCCACAAGTAGCTCAACAGAAACATGCATTTTTCTGCTCAAATACAAGAATTAAGCATTTCTGCTTAAGTTGATATGAAACACCAAGTAATTCTGGAGCTAAATGTGCCACTTCTCTATTTTATTGATTTACTGGAAGTAAGAGCTGAGCCACAAATCATCGTTGCACTACCTTTTTTGTATAGCCCTTAATAATTTAGGATATGCAAAATTCCATTTGGTGGACACCAACCAAAGGTTATAAAGTTAAAATACAATAGCAATTGTCTTGGAGAAATGCTACTTCCCATCCTATTGTAATATGGCATCTTAGATGCCAAACTCTAGGGGGAGAAGAGACATGGAAAAACCGTGCTAACATTACAAATAGCTTTTGACCAATAACTTTGCATGAAAAGGAACATTCATCCTGCATGGCAAATCTCAGACCGCATTCTACAAGACATTTCCTTCAACACTTCAAACCTGGAAGCCTTAACCAAATACACATTAATTTAGAGACGAAACTGCAACCACCAGCCAATCTTCTGCCAAGCCTTCAAATCATTTATTCAATTTCCTCTAAGGGAATTGTTCTCTCCCTCCATGCAAGCATTAAAGTGACAGTTCTCTTGCATCCTAGCTCTTGCTGCAAACAACAAAGCAATTTTAAAGGCATTGTAGAGTCACAAGATTATTGCTTAGAAGGATAACAGTCAATAAAATCTACTGAAACGACTACTGTCAATTGCCTACTGACATTAGGGACATCCACAACCTGATATCAGGATTCCAGCTGTGGCCTATGATTATCCTTCCATGAAAGTGACCAACCCCTAACATTACCTGTTGGTTGTATCAACTCATAACTCTTGTCACTTGGGTGCTTGCTGGAATAGCAGTAACAGGATCAACTTCACCTTTTAGCGGAGAGTACAGCTACACTAGAAACACAAGGATTTCATGTTTGCCTCAGTTGCACTGGGCCATTTACTGTAATCTCTGCACTATGGCATTTTCTAATCAGCCTTTACATGCTGGGCTGATCTTACACTCCAAGCATATCTGTCAGAAAGTGGTAATCAGCTGAGGCATGGTAGCAGAGCTCTTTCAGTTGCCATGCTGGAATCTGAGAAGAATTCTACACCCAAATTATCTCCTTTCCTCAGAAGACCATTTGTTTTTAATAAACTTGTAGAAATGAAACTATCACTAGCCTATCAACTCTGCCCAGAACAGCAATTTGTAATCCCCTAAAAAGCTGAACAAGACTGAAAATATATTGCAAGAAGCCTGATGTTCCAGCTCCAGTACTTAGCTGTTACATGTTGGGAATACATTAACAAAACAAAAAAAATTGGGTGGGGATGAGAAAATGTGCAAGCAACTTCAGTGCCATGGTAATTAGCTACAGACTTTATGCTAGAAAGAGATCAGTTGGGTAGGCAGCCTCAGAAGATGACACATCTTACTCAATACCCAGACCATGGTCCATGCTTTTCCTACTCCCTCAGCAGGATTATTCTCAGAGTTGTCAGTTTGTTCATCAGTGGATGCCACAGAATGACACAACCTGAAATTCTTCACCAGGAATGAAATGCCCACAACCATGCAGGCAGCCCTGTTGAAAACATGAACATACATGTAGGAAAAAGAAACCAAGAGTCATGCAAACCTCTGCACAAGCCAGTGCAACAGTATGACCTCCTGGAAGCACACTGAAGCAGCTCCAACTAAGAAGCAAGTACTTTCTAACACGGTTGCTATCATTTCAATCCATTGTCTTGTATCCATGGTATCTACCATGAAGCAGAAGAGTTCCTAAAACCAGATGGCTGCCTCATATGTGAATGTTGTGCCTTAAAACAGTCTTTTTAACGAAATGACTGATCCTTCGTAGTTAAGAAAAAAAGGTAAAATATGAAACCGTGCAACTCCTTGATGTCCATTCCCTTGTACTACATCAGCTAAACAATAATCCTTTGCTTCTGCCACACAGGTGAGTTTAAGTCTCAAAAATTCTCAAAAAACTAAATTCTACTTCCAATAGACTTGACTCTTCAACATGAGCCAGCAGCCTTTCACATACTGCAGATTTCCTGATGTTGCAAAAAAACCCAAAATCTGCTAAATTCAATGGAACATCCACCTGAGAGGTAGAAGATACAGTGAGGACTACTAACATTTAAAAAAACCTGACAGTATTAAGTAGCTATCAACAGTTGGAAGTCACCAATGCCTCTGGATGATGCATTTGCCACTGGCAGTAGAAGTCTCCTATCAAGCTATTGATGAGTGAGGAAGTTGGAATCCATCACACAGGCTCACACCCAGGCAGTGAAGCTTTTTGCCGAGTCAGATCTCTGGATTGGAATACCCAGAAGTGCCAATTTAATTTCTAAGCATGATATAGAGCATGATATTTGAAAGGTAGTTTCTCATAATACTGTCTAAGCAATTTCCAGCTTTTGGATTAACAAGAAGCAGCTCTTTAAACTCACCTATTACAAACACAGCAAACCTTGCCTGTTAACACTCTTGCCATTCACAAACAAAAAAGCAATCTGAAATTTAAATCAACTTAGCAAAACCAGAAAAACTCTAATGTAGTCTTTCATAGTCATTTCATAGAATGAAAGATCAGATCAGAAAGCCACAGGCAAGGCTCACACATGAAAATACCATTGTTTCACTTGCTCACAACAAAACACAACTCATGATAAAATGTAAATGTTTTCTAAACACTGGCACACTAAATATGCTGAGTTCCTTCTGGCTTGCTGTCTCTTAACAGAATGTACATTTTCCTATAAATGCATTTAGATGAAACTGTAAAATTTAAATTAAGAGCTACAGGCACAATAAACATACTTTGGATTCCAGAGTCATACAACAGGATCCAAACCCAAGTCTCCATTTGAAAAGGTTGGATTTGAAAACTTCAGGGTTGCTAAAGGACTGATGCAATGACAGGTTAACGTCTTCATCTATATTTGACCTATATGTAATGAGAAACAGCAGCCTTCAGAGGCAGGAAACAGACCAGCTGGCTTGTCCCTTTCACACAAGTCCTACACTTCCTGGAGGAAGAAGTGAAAGGAAGAGTCCCGTTAAAATCAGCTTGAACTCACACTGAAGTGCATCTACGTCGGCTCCTCAATAATGCTTAAGACGTGCACCCTCCTAGTGCTGTCCTGCACTGTGGCAGGATCCCCGATCACTGCCTTCTTCTGAGGACCTTCCTCTAAACTTGTCAACTTGCATACATTTAAACAAGGTGGGCGACAAGTCAGCATGTTTTATTCATGCTTTGAGCAGTCATGTCTTTCTCTCACTTCTGTGGACGACCATTTCAGAACATTCTGTAAACTATCAGAGTGATTTAAGATATATAACAAAACTATGCCAGAGGCACCAGGAGCCTGCCAGGCTCTGCAGGCTAACCCCTGACCATCTGCTAAGGAAGCACCTGCTGCCATCGTGTCATCAGCGCTCGTGGCAAGCCAAGAGTCAGTTTGAAGTGATGTACTGTACTGTCAGTAGTCAAGCCACAGCCTTGTATCACTTCTTAGGACAGAAAAGTTTAAGACACTTTCTTGAAAAGACATGTCCTTTGGTCCTTTATTTGTATGGTACAACAATCTTAGCTCAAGTAGACACCAAACTCTCCAATCTACCCTTATCAGTGTTTTGCATCTCAGCCATAACCTAGTCTCCTAAACACTTAGAAACAATGAGCAAAGAACATTGTTTTCTTTTTCAATTCCTTCTCTGAGTCAGTAGAGCAACCTTGTCAAAGCATATGGCTTAACTGTTTTGTTAGAGCTCTGTGGTCCAATTGCAACACAGGAGTTCCTGCCAATTTGCTTTTTACCTGTGGTAATTTTGCATATTGGCTTACGACCAAAAGGAGTTGATTGCCACAAGTCACACCCAAGCAGACATGTCCTGTCAGCAACCTGCAGTTCTCAGTACACATGGGTGGCAAGGTTTGGTGGTCTTCAAGCATGATCATGTCTATCTACTCACAAAATCCCCTCTACAAAAACCATCGTAACACATTTGAGTTTTATCAATAGCTAGAAAAAATAGACTCTAGGAAAGGCAACTGACTGACATGCTGCCTCAGCTCAGATGGCCAGAGTAAAAATTACATAAACACACAACATTAGCATAACATCAGGACCTTTTAGCATCCAATCCCTTTCATTAAACTAATTAAGATAGAGATATAACCTACAACAAAGCATGACATCACATTATCCTGGGCAGAAAAGAGAAACAGGAGGGCATTTAGACGTGGCTGGTCCAGAAGGAAGCGCAAATATTGTGCACTGTCATTTCCTGTGCCTACAACTAAACTGTGAGCCTCAGATGCCCAGTGAATGCCCCATTTGCCAGCAGCCTAGAAAATGCTGTTCTAGTATTCCACCTACATTCATTTCAAGGCTGATGTCCAATATCACTTGTGATGCTAGTGCAGATGGATAGTATAGTATATTCCCTCTCTTACTGAACTACAGCTCTCAACTGCTTCAGTAAATGTTTCACAATCTAAAGAGAAGACTTTATGAGCACAAGCAAAACATGTTTTGTATTGATTTTGAGTATTTTCAGCCAGCTCTGAAGTAAACAGGATCAAAATAGCAAAATTAAAAGCATTAAAAACTGTTTTAAGGGTCTAGCATATTATTTGCAAGATTCCAGAAAAAGCAGACCTTACCATACTCTGCAAAGTGACAAGCTAGCCTGTGCCAAGTATTCCAGTTGTCTTCCAGCAATTTCCAACATCTGGTTTATTCAGGTTAATTTAAGCCACCAGCTCTCATTCAAGCAAAATTTTGGACAGAAGGAAAACCAAGCATCCGTGCTGAATCTGATGGGGTGTGATACTCTAATATCAGCTTACCAGTGAGGCTTCACACTGCAATCTTGCTGGTACTGCTGACTCAGAGGAACAGAAGCACTGCTGCAAACCCTGCGCTACAGACCACTGTCCGCAAGGCTACCAAGAAGGCTTCTTCTATCATCTCATTTAGTCTGAGTTCAGGGTTCAGTCCTGTGCCAGGTGACCCATCCTTTCCTTTATATGTCCTGCCCTGAGATTCAGACCCTGATTTCCTGCCTTGCTTTACTCCTTGCTGTTTAGTTTTTAGGGTATTTGAAACCCCTCTCTCCAAACCAGGCAGGATACTATTCCTAATCTGCATGCCATGTGTTGAAGCGTGGAGATGCAAGGTTTATCACTCACTGGTGAGACCCCTGTACTTACGCTAGGCACACAATAGAAATTGTGCTTTTCCACCCTTACCAGCATCCTGATCTGTGCTCCAAAAAAGGAACAGGGCATGGTAACTTAAGGATACTGTTTGGTACTGTTTGGACTCACCTTTAGGCTACAGTAAGGCTGAGGGAAGGGATGTAATGTCATCACTCCAGCCCCAATTTTTCCCCATCCTCAGAAATACTGGAGCCAGCTCCTTCAGCAATACTGTATGTCCACAGCTGACTGAGGAAGGTCTATCCCTTTATTTTCTTCGGTGACAGGGAATGAACTCAATGTACAAGGCAAGGTTTTGGTAGCACTGGGAAATGCTGGAGCTGTGACTTCTGACAACAGGGGTCTCTTCCACAGGTCTCAGAGGATATCTGCTTCAGCACCATGGAGTGCATCCTGTACCTTCTGCTCTACCTCTAACCTTGGTGTACCCTTTGCCATTTCCTTTTCCCACTTCCTCTGTCTGTCAAGTATTTTCTGCTTTTTCGTGGGTTTGTTTTCCTCACGATGCCACAAACTTGGTGGATGGGCTTAGCTGGGTATTTCAGCAGATCCACCATGGAGCTGGCTGTGTCTGGCACAGAGCAGGTCCTGGTCTCTTCTCATAGAGGCCAGCCCTGCAGCCAACAATTTGTCACAGACACCCAGCACTGGGGAAGGTAAGCAGGGCAGGAAGAGCAAAGGAGTCACAAGAATCTTGAGCAGCAGTAGAAAAATACTAGAAGCAGTGTGCCTCTACTATACTACCATTTCTTCAAAAGTAGGAACTGTGATGCAGGAAATTCTCCTCTTTGGCTACCAATTTCTCAATCCAGCAAGAAGCAGAGAAAATGAGTAGCCTTCAAAATGCTTTATGCCCTTCAAAACTATGCTGTCATCTACTTTTAAGCGCTTCAGGGGATCCTTCACACGGCAGAGACACAGAAGCATGGGCTGACCACACTTACTGAGCATTTTCCTGGAGACTTCACAGAACTCCTCACTAGAGTGACAGGCCCATGTATGGCATGCACAGAAGATACAGGGTTTAAGAGTGAGGCTGGGAAATCAGAGACATAGATGAAATCAAAACACAGAAAATCAATCAAATCCGCATATTTTTGTTATTGTCATTTAGAAGATGTTCAACTGCTGCCACCTCAGATCTAAGAGAGCAACACTATGAGATTATTATGAAACACACTCAACTACTAAATAGAAGTCTCTGGTCACTGGGATCCTGACCATCTCATAAACAGCTACTCCATCAAGGTCTACAGTGGAAGTCAATACAATAGAAAGACCTGACTTGTCCCAGAATTTGTCATCCATGACCTTGACAAAGCATGTTTAACAGAAAGATCTTTCTTACTATTGAAAAAGACTAAGAATACATGCCCTCAGGACTAGTCAATCTTTATCAAGTTACACTGCTTAGATGAAAAAAGTTTAACATTACAGTGCCTACTCACTTTTCTGTTCCCTCATCTTCCCTCTTCCTTTTCTTAGGCATTGCACCATAAGGCAATTTGCACACAGAACAGTTGAGATCCACAGGATCAAGTGATCCTGCCCATATTTCAACATCTGGATCTTAACATGAATTCAAACTTCTACTCTGATTCAAGCATATTTTGAAAAATTAGCTAAGTCTTAGCTTGATTAAAAGGGCAGTCTTCTCTTGGAATTACACATGCCTTAAAAACAGTATGAGGCTGGGGGAGGAATTGAAAGTTAATGCCACTTAAATACTCAAGAACACCTAATCTAAAAAGCCTTCTTATTACCTCCCCTTACCCATGACAGACATTTCTACTCCTATTCAGAGATCTACATGCCTCCAAATGAAGTGTGTTTTCAATACCCTTTTGGGAAAGGACATGGTAGAAGCCCACAGAAACAGCCATTCAACACAAAAATTGATGATGACTCCTTACACACAATAAATGTGCTAATCCAACATCCAATAAAGAATTAAAGAAAAAAACTGCTTGCTTGGATTTTTTTCTTTTCAGGTGTGAGAGCAATTCATTGGGGTGACAGAGGAGCTCACACTATAACATCCACACCAGCTATGACAACAAAAGCCAAGACAGAGTATTCCAGCTGATCTTCAATGGTAACATTTAAACAAAGTCAGTTTTCTCACACACAGAAACTGTGACAAATTACTGCAGTACAAGATACAGTGAGACATAAAAGCAGTTGCATTAGTAAAGTGTGAAGGATTAAGCCCATTGTGTGCAGGGACTCCGTGCTTGGCAATTTTCTTGACGATTCTCCCACAGCCGTAAAGACCGAGTGTCACCTGGACTGCAGAGCAATGCAGTACATCTGCACTCCTCCCGCTAGGAAAGGGCCACAAGTGCCAACACACTTGGAACACTCCCCAAATCACTTCAACAGCAAACTACTTCTGAAATATACACACCCTGGTCAACCTTATCCTTTAACCCACCGAGTCAACAGACACTGAAGTCTAGGGACTCAAGGCAGTTCCAGTGACCCCCACCTTTCCCAAAAACAAAGACAGATATTCATCACGAATAAGACAGAGGTTTCTAAGGCTAACCTGTGGGACCTAGCAACTTCATCTTTACAAGCCTAGGCAAAAAAGTTTGATGCACTGCTTTTGGTCAACAGACACTTCTATTTCAACACTGAAGACCACAGTGACTCAAACTTGTTAGGTCAGCCGTAGAGATTGCAGAAGGTAGAACACTGCAGGAAAGAAGTGTCTGTATAAGCAAAATACAGACACCACCCTGCAAGTTCAGTTACCACCATGAATTAAACCATAAACTTCTTTTTAGAGCCTCTCCTTGCCAGGTACATGCAAATATGCAAAACTAAACTTGGGATGAAAATAAATTACAGCAGATACACAGGTCATCTCCACAGCCACAGAAAATCAAATCCTGATCTTCATCTGCTTTGCTTCCACTTTTCACAAACATCTCCCAGCTCTTGATCAGGCTTCTGGGAGGGTCTTCTACCTTATGAGAATTATTTTGAAGAAGTCAGGAGACACATGTGGTCTTCTCAGAATACACACTGCAGAACTTCCTCCTGCTGCAAAGCAATTCACTCAGCAAAATAAGTCAAGGAAAATCCCAGCCATTTTTATCATTTTCACAAACAGGAACTTGTTACAACCACCTGCAGATGCAACAGCCTCACTAGTTTTCAGTTCACTTCCCTAAATGAAAACTTGAAGGTCTGTTTCTGAGTGAGATTCTATAAAAAGAGCTGAGTTGAGATCAACTACTTTCCCCTCATCTATCATGTGTTTTCACATTTGGAAGTCATGTTATTTCCTTTCTCCAAAAGCATCTCCCTCTTGATACCATCAGAGTCATTCCCATTTGAGGCTGGAAGCAGTCTTGTCCCACACAATTAAACCCTTGGTGAAGCCTTAACACATCTTTCAGAACAATTCTAAGAATCAAACTCCTAT
This sequence comes from Corvus cornix cornix, assembly GCF_000738735.6. Taxonomy (NCBI): domain Eukaryota; kingdom Metazoa; phylum Chordata; class Aves; order Passeriformes; family Corvidae; genus Corvus; species Corvus cornix. The sequence goes on along the minus strand of NC_047056.1, from coordinate 80,273,823 downwards.
GCTGTGCACAAGGATTGCCTTCCCACTTGAATTATAAGTTTATATATCCTTAATGTAGCCCATATGCCTCATTCACCCACTCTGCAATGGCCCTTCTCACTGCATCAAAATAAAGTTCTTAATTCCCCACTTCTTCACAGGAATAATAATTTAGCTAACAAACATTGGTTAGCTGAGGGATAGGAATCCATAGCATTGTGGTGATTTTAAGACAACTTTTGGATGCCAACAGTTTTATAAGTCCAAAATGGTCAGAGCTCAACTGTCCCAAACCATCAGAGCATCCTAGCTTTACATTCCTTTTCCCCCCACAGGGACTTGAGAAACTCATTTAATGCCATCTGGCACTACTTCCAGCAGTTGCTGCAAATTCACTAGTAGGAGATCTGGAGTTCAAGCAAAAGGTAAATCCTGTTAATAAGCATATGATAGCAACCAAATGATACTTTAGTACTTCTTTACAAGACAAGCCTGTCCAGCACCCAGAGCCCACACCAAAGGACAGCAGCATCTATATTACAGTCTGTATTTGAAATCTACAGCAAGTACAGAAAACCACACAAAAGTAAACACTTAGCAGCTCAGCTTTTCTACACTGAAGACATTAATTCTGTTCTTTTCTCCCTTCCTTACATACCACCTCTCACCTTGTCACCTATTATCTCCCTATAACCCTCTGGAATTAGTATCTTCTGCAGAAAACATATGAGGACAGGCATCATTGTGTCCTATCCTTACAGGACTACTTAACCCATGTGAAATAGTTGATCTCTCAATTTCATTTACAAAGCCCAGTTGTTAAGTAGGGCAGTGGAAGAGAGGTTGTGTGACTTGACACCTGGCCACTAAGACACTAAATAAAATTATGGAGTTCCCTAAGGACACAGAATCCCAACATTAATACCAGAATTAGAGCTCTTCATGAAGTACCACTCCAACCATCACTCTCTGTGATGAACCTGAATTTTTAATCATCTAAATCCTTCATACCTTGACATAAAACTTACTGTAAGGCACTGGGAAGTTTTTACCTTTCATCCTTCACATCTTCAAATGCTACTTATCCAACTTGAAATGCACCCAGCCAGTTAAACTCTGAACTGTTATTTACAGCTTGTAAAATAGAAAGAAAAATGAGCAGGCATATGTCTTCCCAAGAAATTATAACTTTTCTTCCTCTTGTATGTGTGACATGCGGGTAGGTATGAAATTGTGTGGAATTCTACTGGCTTCTGTCTCCACTACAACCACTTTCTTAAGTAGTAATATTAGCACCAATATCCAAACACAGACCCTTTACAGTCCTTAATATAACACCGGTAGATTATTTCTACCTCACTTTAATCCTGCCTATTCCAGATAGTACTTTTATTTATATATATGTACATACACACAGAAACACAGAGGCACAGCATGCTTTTAAATACATGAGCTATGCTTTTTTTAAGCTAAAGCTTCTAGTAACAGATACGGTCTGTATAGGACAGTCCAGACAGAGCCTACAGATTAAAGAGTGTTGACAGCTACCACACAACATAGGACAGACATCAATAACCAAGATGATTTTTTAAAATATACAAGAAAACATGACAGAATACATGATATCATGACCAATTATCTATTTAAACAACAGTTTAGACTCCAGTGAGTCTTCAGTCAACGCTGCTTACATCAGCATTTCTTGGACATATATGCAAGAGTATCTAGATATACTGAAAGACCAGCCCACCCTTTGGCCCTTGGAGGGTAAGCTACGAAGTCATTAAAAGTGAAATCTGGAATTATTTTCCAGAAGTAATGCTACCTCCTTTTAACAAACACTGCATCATCAGAACTGTACCCACAAACACCTGCACCAGCAATATTTAGTAATGGCCAGCAGCCAAGAGACTGCCTGGTGTAAAACCTGCTGATCTTCACTTGAAAGTACGTCTTACCATGTCCAAAAAAACCACGGGAAACCCACTTAGTTTTAGATATTAACACCTGCTGTTGATCTGCCAACTTCAATGCTGGACAGAGATAAGAGTGGTAAACAAGGCCAATTAATATCATATGACAAAATTCTTTCACCATTCTACTACTTGCTGTCTCCAAGCAGGGACTGACAGTTGAAACGAAATCGTCAGGACGAAACATGACTAGCTCATTGTTTTCCAATAAATGTTTTGCCTCAACCTTGTTTCATGCCTTAACTAGCTTATGTCACTCCAGAATACATCATAAATCTGAGATAAAGCCAACAGACATCTTTAATAAAACAGGATGCAAACTAGTGGATAGCTCACAAAGTTGCTGTCAGATATTTGGGACCTCAGCAACAGCCCTTAAACTCTCCAAAGGTTGTCCCAATCTACAGCACAGCGTTATCCCAGTGCCTTGCCATTTAAGCACACCATCATCCGAACCTCTTCAGAAGGTTGTGGAGATGGCCCCACTCAAGCCCCACTGGTGCTTGGCCAGCTCTGGGAATATCATTTATGTATGTCTCATCCTAGCTTAATCCTGACAGAAGTAGGCACTGACAAGTGTGCGTCCATTTTTCCCTGTGTCCAATTCCTTCCCCTCTTCCCAAGCCCCTGCTCCATAAGGTGCTCTTTCCACTTTCTTACTGGATAAAAGGCAAGAGGTCATGAGAAAAAAAAAATGGCCGAAAGAGCAGTATTATGCAATAAGAGAAGAAATGCAATAATAACTCATCCTCTCCTGGAGATTTCCCATCACCCTTACGCTCTGCAAGCTGGATTAGAGCAAGCGTGACAGCCAGCCGGCTCAAAGGCCCACTAGAGCGCCCTGCGGGCAGGCTCCTCAGCCCCGGGCCTTCACTGGGGAAACAAAAAGCGATGCTCACAGTCCAGGTGCTTTTTCTTGGGCCCCATCACTTCATGCGTGGTGGCTTTGCAGACGGCTCTGGCTACGGCCGATCCCGTAACGCTGTACTGAGCAGCTGCGATGCGATCTGTCAGCGTCTGACCCGACATCTTCGAACGGCGTGCTGGCTGCTGCCTGCTCTGCAGGGGCGAAAGACACGGGAGGGGAAGGGGAGATGCCGGGTTTGTGGCCGGGGGGAAGGCACGGCAGGGACGCGCACAGGCAGGGGCACACGCACACGGGCACTCACACAGCCCCGCCACACGCACAATGGTCCCTCGGGCAGCCCGGCCCCTCCCGAGGCGCAGCCCCCCCGCCCGTTGTGTAAGCCTCTGCCTCGCTAGAAGCCGCCTGGGGCAGAAAGAAGGGTATTTTAGGCGTTGCAAGGAACGCATGAAGGAGAAATAATGACAGCAGCTGAAGGAGGCTGCACACAAACACGGTGCGAGCCCCCGGGATGGGGGAAGGCAGCCCTCCCGCACCTGCCTCGGCAGCGCCCGCCCCACGAGCCGACCCGCGGAGGAGCCGCCGCCGCGCCCCGGCCCCGCTGCAGCGCCCGCGCCGCCGCCTCCCCGGTGGGAGATTATGGCACCGTTGCGCCATGTTCTGCCCTCCCGGTGCCTCCCCCACCGCCACCCCCGGCCCCGACAGAGACCCCCCCTGCGCCGGGAAGCGGGGCGCCGCTGGATGCGGCGGCGGCGGCGCCCAGCGCCATGCAGCATCTCGGCGCGGGGGGACACCAGGATGGACCGAGCGCCAGCGGCCGACCTGTCAGCGCGTCCTTCCCTCCCGTCCTCCTGCCGCCGCTCCGGGGAGGGCACTGCCGGCCCCCGCCGCGACCGCTGTCCGGCCCGGCCCGGCCCGCTGGCGAGGAGCCCCGCGGCGCAGCACCCCCCCCCGTCCCCCCGGCCCCGGTAGCCCCAGGTGCCGGGCGGGCTGTCCCCTCCCGCCGCCGCCGCCGGGGATGCGCTGGGCGTCCACGCCCGGGAGCCAACGCTGCTATTTCCAGCCGGCGGCTTAATCCTCCCGCAGCCTAATCCCCGCGCTACTGCCGCAGCAGCGCCGCCCCCTACCCCGGTGCAGAGGGCGGGACGGAGCGGAGCCGAGCGGCGCTGCCGCTGCCGCCGCAGATCGGTGGCCCGGCGCAGTCAGGTGACCCCGTTCCCCCACCCGCATCCCGCTTCCCGGAGGTGGCGGCGGGGACGGCCGGCGGGAGTTGCTCCCACGCGGGGGCTGTCCCGGTGTGGATCCGCGGCTGGGGGGAGCCGAAGCCTCTGATGCTTCCCCCGTCTGCATCATGGTCCTGTCGTGAACGCTTAAAATAGTGCCTTGAGGGATCCCAAAACTGCACATAGACGAGATTTCTCCAGAATATTGTTATGATGTTATTGCTATCAAAAACATCTGAAATATGTCACCAGAAGGGTTTTCTGTCTGTTATCTAAGATACCCTAAAGGTCTTGGTTACAACCCAGCTGCACTCGGGAGGATATATTGCTACAAATTTATTGTGTAATTGAAGCATACCAGAGTGATCCGTGGAGTATTGGGAAATGTGGCGTACATATATTACCATAAATTGGCTGAACTTAGTTTTGGAGTAAAGTGATTTAAGTGGGTGGGGTCTAAACGAAATGGCACTGGTAGCAATTACTTCGAGCTGCCGGAAGAACAAATTTCAGAAGACAATGTCAGTGCATGTTATTAATTAGCTGGAGAAAACATTATGTACAGTCAGTATTGAAGAGTTGTGCACACCAAGTGATAATTGGGTTGTGTTGCATACAAAGACATATGGCACCATTTTCATTTGTTACACTAGGAGCAGAACACTGACAAGGGATGGTCTGTGACAGTATGAAACAGCAGCTTTTTCACTACTTCATTCCTTTTTTTTTTTTTTTTCCCTAACAACACAGAGCTTTAAAAATCCTAGGTAGCCTGAAAGCTTGGGAATGCTGTTAAAATAATGTTCAAAAGTTCAAGTTATCTTTTCTGTGGGAAATCTCTTCCAAAATAGCTGTAAAATGGGGTGCCTTGGACCACTGAAGAAAGGTGTTAGGATTTTCACATTTTCGGTATTGGTTAAATCTCCTTCATTTTTGCAGAGCAGATAGAGATTTTTGGATTTCAAGATTCAAAATTTTTCTCAAAGGCAGTGCTTGAATATAGAGAGGGATTTAATTTAAAAAAAAAAGATGTTAAAGTGTATATTGCTGTTAGCAGTCAGCATTAGGAGTCTGCAAACTTTGAATGTTCCTGTAAGAGAGACTCTCATATTCCAATAGCAAGAATGTGTCCGTGATCCTCAGCTCTATTCAGTAATGAGTAGCAAATAAATAAACCCTGGAGCTGCACAGAAAGATAATACTCTATTCTTTAGCATTACTGTAGTACACGTTCAAGTACAGACAAATTTTAGTAATACTTGGAATTTGTTCCTGTTACCACAGAAATGTTAACTTCAGTGCCTAGGAATTTGTCATTAATGGAGTGATTTGTGGCAGCTAGAAGCATGTCTTAGCAGAGGTACACAAACAATTTTTCCTCTGTACTTCACAATCAGTTATTGGGGTCATACTCCCAATTGATTTCAGAGGAAAAAAACAGTTGGGATCTACTGATAATTTGTTGAATCTACACAGCAGAAATTTAGAATGGTTTTATTTCCTGCAAGCAAGATAGTTTTCAACTTTATGCTAGGCAAAGTATTTAATTAGTGATGCAACTTTTATTAATGTCTAGTGTACATCTTCAGTGTGAAGGTCTGGATACTTTCTGAACTAGTCCGTGTTGTTATCAACAGTTACTGTCACTGAGATTCTCATCTGTGTCACAAAAAAATGTGATTGTTAATACTCAGCTAATTTTATATCTTCACGTTGTCAAAATATTGAACCAAAATATAAGTCAGATAATCTGTACTATTGCCTTAAAATTTATGCAGCGCAAGCTGAATTTAAATGCAAGTAATAAAGAAGCCTTCCAGTATTTTGGTTATAAGGCAGCAAGTCACGGTCTCAAGCACCCAAAGGAACAAATCACCAGAGTGCAATTACAGAAGCCCTTTAAGATTTTAATTTATCTGCCACTACTTGCATATTCTTCAACAAGTAATGAAGGTAATGAATAAAAAACACTGTGAAAATTTGTCTTATTTACATCTGTGTTGCATTTGCTCAGTACTGCTCTACATAGGACTCCCCTATTTCTTCTTAAAGTCAATGGATGGACTTCCATTGACTGCATACAAAGATTTTGTTGAGCCAAACCAAGACCACTTGACCTGAAAGTTTCTTGAGGTATTTCAGGCAAATCTCATTCTTGACAAGCATGTTATCTGAACTTTTGGTGCATGATTATCTCAATGAAAACCTAAGGTGCTTTAAGAAGGTAAGACAAGACAACATTAGTACTCTTTAAATTCTGAGTGAGGGGATGTGATCTACTGAAGCTGTATTGCTCTTGGATTTAAAACCAACCACCATCTCCCCAACAATAACCCCACCCCACAAAACAGGAGTTCATGTTTGTAGTAAAAGCTGTGCAGGAAGTAGGAACCATCTTGAATAAGGATGCACCATGGAGGGAGCTGCCCGGGACTTAATAGATGCAGAGTTGGGGTTACCATTTCACAGGAGAGCTTTAGATGAAGTCCCAAGAAGTTGCCTGGTGTGCTGGCTCTGTGAAACCCAGGTTCACAGCTCGGCTGGTGGAATGCACTGGAGGTCTAGATGAGGGCCACATAAACAGCTGGAAAGGGTTCTTGCTGTTAAAAATAACACAGAATCAGTGATTTTTTTCTTTACTGTAACTGTGCTTTCAACTTCATAATGAAAACCTTAAAGAAGAGCAGATATATTAATGACAAACTGAACAGTCATTTTGAGACACAAAGATCATTCTTAATTGAATCTGAATTGAGAAAAATAGAATTGGCCTGTGTTAATCTCACATTCAAGGACACATATGGAGGGAAGGAGGCATGTCGAAGGGCTGATTCATCACACCTCACACCTGAATTCTGCACCAGATGTGCTCATGTCTTGGATGATGTAAAGCATGTAGACTATTTTCATGCACTAAGGTGCACTTGAAAGCTGGGGGTTTCTCACCACAATCCTCCTTTTTTTCCATTTGTTTCCTGGTTTCTCTTGTCAAGTCTTCCAGTTCTTCAGCCAGCTTTGATGCCCTTTCCTCCTGCCCAGAGGCCAGGCAGAAGTTTGGACCCCACCCTGCCTGTGCCTGAGCCTGCATTCAGGCCCAATGCTGTTGTTCTGCTTCTCCCTCTTACTCTTAGGGCCAGTGGTACAAACAGAGCTCCTGGAGAGGCTGGCTGTAACCATAGTGATACCAGCAGTCCTGAACAGATCTGTTTAGCTCTGGGGAGGGGAAAAAAAAGACCTTTTGAAGGAGAAGCATCCTCCTGACTTTGTATCAGGCTGATGGAGCCAGGTAGTTTGCATTATGCTCCCTCTACAGCACATGCAACAGAAGTTGCAAAACAACAGTTGGTACTCAAATCATGCAATACTCAGGAGTTCCTGTGCTTCTGCTGTTAAATATAACCTCTTTGCTTGGTCTTGTGTGGGTTCTGTCCACAACAGTTCATTCAGCCTCTGTACTCACCTTCCTTTAATGGCAATTGTTCCAGTAGTTCCTTCGGTTGCTGTGGTATAACGCAGCAATAAGAAATTCAAGCAGGTTGTCAATTTTCCAGTCAGAATGATGGTCTGAGAAGGATGTAGCCTCAATGTGTTTGTACATCCCAGGTAGAAGGTTCATTACTTAGTGGTGGAAAACCACTTGAGCTACTGAATCTAAGAGAATAGCAATACACAGTGGTAAGGGTACAGGCTTGGAGGTGTGAGTATATACTCTACACCCCATAGAAAATGCCTTTTTTGTGTCTTTGAAGGACTTTGAAAATTAAAAAGTTAATTTAGATAAGAGAGAGAATTAATAGAAGAGAAAAGTTACACAAAGAATAGCTAACGAGCTCTCTTACTGCTCGTTAAGCCATGTCAGAGTGAGGTCATGTTCTGCAGAATATGGAGTGACTGCATATTACAGAGTTGATGGTTATAGAAAGGTGGTAATTGGCATGTTCTGTACAGAGGAAAAAGGTGTGTTCCTTCCCCTTATCCTGCATGCTGGTTCCCGCAAGGACAATCTTAAAATCTGTATTATCTTAGAGACCTCTTTTGACTGATGTATTAATGGACCCCATCATCCACATCACAAGGATAGCTTTAGCTGCTGGAGTGGCTTTTGGCTTATGTCTGGCAATAACACTGAGGCTAACAGACCAGAAAGGGGACAGATGGACACATTTATCAGAAACGAAGCAAAAAGTCCTGTAATCATGAAAGTCAGTACCTGTGAAACTCCTCACTGTTTAGTATTGATTTTGGTCATTAATTTTGTAGTCCTGATAGAGCTTCCAATGCAAAAGTCTGGAGGTATGAAGTATATTGCACTTCCACACAACAGATTCTGGCGAGGCTTAAATTTGTCTTTTTGGTTTTTTTTAACCTTTTCTTTTACATTGAGCACTAATCTTTTACAGATTTATTTAAACAAGTCTGTGTACCAAAAGCTACCTAACTTACTGCTTCTATAGGTAATATGTATTCTAATAATGTGGAAATAGCAGCTTTCTATTGATATAAGACAGAGGGGAGAATTAATTTAAGAAAATTGCAAGTCAACTCAATACAAATATTTTGTATTCCATTGAAGCTGTTGATATTGGAAAGGGGAACGTTTATCAAAAAATTTAGGTGGAGTCATACTGAGCTTCACAGACATCATGAAACAGATTTGCAGGAGTATAAAGAAACAGATAATTTAGTACTAATTGACATTTTAAATGTATTACTCATTGACTAATTGACAGTCCTGTCTTTGAATACAAAGTAACTCTGAAGGCATTGATCCCAACTGTATCATTTCCTCAAAGACAGAAGGATGCGGCCTGAAATAAAATCTAAATTTCATCTACCATTGAAATTTTGATCCATGGAACAACAGACTTTTAAGCTACCTTGGACATTCAATTTTTCTTTTCAAGCAAAACCCCTTTTTTTTTGGTAAAGGTGTATTATTTTGTTATTCATACTGACAAAGTGGCAGCACTTTGCTGTAAATGGTAAATTGTTGTATTAATTACAGTAATAATTGTATAGCTGTAATAATTGTATTTTAATACAACAGTGGTTGTATCCTGACTATGACCATCATGTATAGAACCAGGGATGCTTCACTGATTTCTGTCTGCTCTACCAGCAGAAGCATTAAATGCTGTCTCTTACATTGAGAACAAGTGGTACAAACTCTGCCTGAGAAGCAGCTAGAAATGATTTGCAAAGGAGAAAACTTCTCTACATTCTTCCAAAAAGAAAAGGTTGTAAAGAGAAGGAAATTCCATTTCTTTGCTCTGCTAAATCAGTAAAGGCTGCCATCCTGAAGCCAAAGCCTTGTCTCTCACATGCTTCTCTGCCTCTTGGCAAATCCCCAATTTCTGCAAAAGAGGTGCTGCTTTTAAACAGTAACTTTTAACATGATGAGTACTTTGCAAATTATGTGCATTTACAGCATTTTTTAATTTTACACGTAATTTACAGTAAATGTTGTGATAGACACAGAGTTAGGCAAAAGCTATTAAGACAGTGGGCCTTCAGCCAGGTCCGGGAAGGGTGACCTACCTTCTCCTTAAGAGCTCTGCCAAGTGATGTGAACTGTTTATTTGAGCTTTTTGACATCCTAGAAGCAGATTTTAACCAAAGAAGAACTTGGTGTGTCATAGAAATAAGCTGACCAAAAGAAGGAGGCTGTAGGAATTCAGTACAATGATAATAATTTTCCTCTCGGTCTGTGGAAGTGTGGTACCACCCAAAGTTCAGGACTGAGCTTTCAAGCACACACTCCCTGCCCTGTGTGCTGCTGCTCTAGGCTCAGAAATTCCCAGCTGTATAGTAAAGTGACAGTCAAAGCCTTCTAGGAAATTTCTGAAGTTATAATTTCAGTGACAGATTTGTTCAGCAGAAGTTCAATAGATGCCAGATATATGTCAAATAAGAGTACAACTTTCAACCCAGAGGGTAAAATAAATTTTAAGCAAAAATAGATAAGTATGTATTTAATAGGAAAGGGAGATTATGAATTGTGATACGTTATGACCAAATATGACCTCTGTTCATTTGAAAAAAAGCTGGTTTAGGCAATTAGATATATGAATGTATGCTAAAACTTATATATGCAAATATGTATACCATAGTGATTTTTTCCTGTTTTTAGCAATACTTAATCCATAATCTTTTAATAGTTTGGTATTTTCAGTGCACATTATAATTTTGCTAAGGGCTGTGAGCCTAAAACTCAGTCTGCTAATGTAAGATCAAATTCTTCAGCTATTATGCGTTTGAAGTGGTAGTGTGACTGGTATGGCTTAGTGAGTTCTCACTTCCTACTCTTCCAGGCTTGAAGCTGCTCTTTAACTGAATCTGTACACCCACAGAAGGACACTTTTGATTGCACTGGCCTCCAGTGGCAACCTAAGAACCATTTTGGTGGTGGGATGTAGTCAATCAAACCTTCACTCCTCCTGCTTGACTTTATGACTCTCACATTTAATTGGTCCTTCTTGCACAATACTGACTGTGTCACAAGTATATAAAAGACTAAGCCCTTCTGATTTTGGATTGCTTCATAAACTAGGGTCACTAACAATACTTTAATGCAGTCAAGTGCATACATCTAGAAGCAAATCCTATAAGATTACTTGCTGGAAAGCTTTTACTCTGAAAAAGGATTAGGGGTCATTGCAGGCAAACAACATATTTGAACTTTCAGTGTGATGCTGCGTGGAAAGACCTTGTCCGACTTAAGACTTTGTAATCAGATACCCCCAACAGCACTGGAGTGTCATTTCCATTTCTATTTAGGACTGGAATAACACTGGCACTACAAGACTGCTTAAACTCCTATTTTCATGTCCTCTTAATGGAATTTTGAGAAAATGCATTAGAGTGTTAGAAGGCTCTTTCTGTCCTCCTTATAATGAGACCCTGCTTTCTTTCCCATGGGGTATTCCTTATTTCTCTCCTTGCATCTTCTTGTGCAATGATTTTCTTGTTTCATCAAAACTGCTTATACTTGAAAAGAAATCCAGAAAAGCCATCCTCAACTTGAAAATTTCAACTATAAAAAACAGGTTCATTGTTTTGGCATTGAGGAGGTGAGCTCATTTTATTCTTTAGACTGTGGTAGGAATGTTTCCTCGCATGCTACACAGTTAGGTGACACACAAGAAAGCATAATTTCTACAGGAGGTGCAGCACCTGACCTTAGTGAACCAAATTACTACTTAAAGAATATGCATCAAAGTTGATTTCTTCTCGAGTTTAGTGCAATTGGGTAAGCACATTGTGGAGTCCTCAAAATATAAAAAAAATACTAATTACAGTAAGGAGTGCTTAAGCATCATCCTTAACAAAGCCAGACTGCATTTATCCTGCTGCTGTGGAATGCTCAGTGTAGGAGGAAAACAATTACCTGTTAATTACTTTGAGTTCAGAAAGAGAGACAAGTATTTCCTGATGCCAAGTTGGGTTTATCCTGTGAGAAGAATAAGCCCAATATTATTGACATTTTCCAATCTTTATTTAGGTATCTGATGAGAGAGTTCTCTAGAAGCCCTGATTGCCAGCACTCTCCTTGAAAGTGATGGTATTATGGGTATCTCACAGCTCTGGAAAGTGTTGGTTTTTTTAAGATTCAAAGATTGACAGGAGCAAGTTATTGACCCTACCTCAGATTAGAAATTACATGTGTGAGAGCTAATAATGTGCTAAATTTGGGGTGACTTAGAGAATTCAAGGCTATAACTAGAAAAATGCAATGCTCTTTTAGCATGCACACTTGTATATGTAGCCTGCATGGTTTGATCAAGAAATGCTGCTTCCAGTGGGCAGAACAGTGAAAACGATCTCCAGAAGGAACTGTGATAAAGGAAGTGATAATCCAGTACTTCCTGAGTGGGGCCACATAAAAAGAAGCATAGCAGAGCCTGCAAGAGCAAGAGGTTAAAGATGATTACGAATTTTTATGCTTGAAAGGGAGGAAAATCCTCTAGAAGCAAACATGGATTGAGATCGCTATGTAGACAGACATTGCTAACTGATCACGTCTACTGGGCTACTTATTTATATCCCTGTGTATACAATTAAGTACCTATAAGGAAAATTTCAGTCTAAAATAATAACTGATCCACATCTAACAGGAGCCTCATTTCTACATGTTGTTAATAGAAAAATTACGGCCATTACTGAATAATACTGATTGTTGACAGTTTTGCTTGACAATGTAATTTGCTTTAGCCTTCATTTCTATGGTGTTTTCCACTCAAAGAACTCCAAGTGTTTCACAAATGCTAATTTAACCTCCCAGCTTCTCTGCATGGAAAGTAAGTATTATTACCCCCAGGGACTGCCTTCTCTTTGTGTCAAGGAAGTGCTCACCACATTGCTGGTGGTGCTACAGACCTTCCATAATAAGCTGTTTGCAGCACTAGACACCTAAGGAGCAGAACCAATAAAAGACTATCTTTGCTCCACACAAAACAATTCTGGTAATAAATCTCTAGGCACTAAGTCTAAAAGTGGTCAGGAAAATGCAGCTGAGTGAAATAAATTTTAAAAAAGATGCAGCAAGGGTGTGATAGAGAAAATATGTATATTGTGTTATGCTCCATTTATATTTTGGTGCACAAACATTATTGATAAGCACATGGACAAACATACATGTGGCTTTCAGGTGTAAATTGCAGTCAGTAAGCCTTACCGCTGTACTTTGCAATTGAGAGTATGGAAGTTCATCCTTTTGCATCTTTTTTTCTTTTTTTTTTTTTGCATTTACAGTGTCAGACTTGGCAGATCAGGGCAGAACACTCAGTATTTGTGGGTGTTTCATCTTGATGAGTGTGAGTGGGACTACTGTAGAGGGAGGCTAGCTCACTGCATAATGCTAACATATTTACATGTCTTTCCAAATAATAGATCATATGCATATATGTCCTTTTAGTAAGCATTCATAGAATAAACAGGTTTTTCTCTATAACATGAAGACACTGCTTTTTACTTACACAGAATTTCACCTGGATTATAAAGCTGTTTGATAACTACTCATGAAAAGACAGAATGTGCATACTTTTCATTTAGATCATGTGTACATGTTAGGTACAGTAATAGTAGAGTCATCATTAAATAAATTAATTTTTCAGTGAGGTAAACTGGTCTTTCTCTCTCCATACTGACATTGGGGAGTTCACTGAATCAATTATGAAGGTTTCATATCCAGAATGCTTGATAGTCATTCTAATTACCAATATTGACATTGGAACAGATGTAATGAAGTGGAATAACTCATTTACATTGCATCTTGTCAACATCATTATTGATTTAAACCATCGATTTTTGAAGATTAAAAGTAGTTTTTGAGGATCTGGATTGGCAAACGAATAACTGAGCAGAATAATGGAGCTGCCAATGCCCTTTCATGCCACTCCTGCCCCATAAATGATCTGAAAACCTACCAGGATCATCCCACAAGTATTTTTAGTGGAATAAAAATGACATATGGATAGCATGCTGTCTCTTTCCAGCCCCTCATCAGAAAAGATGGCTAATCTCAATCATGAGTAACAGTAATGGGGATGCTGCAGCCCTTCAACATGGTTTTTCATCACCTGCATCAGCCAGAGAGAATTTTAGTGGTCACTGCAATGCATCAAATAGACCCTAGCTCAGCTGTAGTGTTGAAGTTAGGCCTAAATTATGTGGTAAGCCTTTATTTAAAATGGTAGAGCAGTCTGTAGAGTTAATTCAAACTTTAGAGATTACCTCAGTGTTTAGACTGTTTGGATGATACAAGGCAATGCAGGAATGTCCCTGCATGCTCTGATTTTTGGTGTGTTGGTTGTTTGCTGCGCTCAGAAGTCCTTGAAATGTTATTGAACTGCCTCAAAAACAGTCTGAAGGGGAAAAAAAGGTTTCTTCTGTATCACTGCTCACAAACTGGAAAAAACAAAATCAGAACTCTTTAAACTTTCTTTTCCATTGTGCAGTGCCAGAAAAGGATAACGAGGTAACACATTTTTGCCCAAATAAATCAGATGCAGCCAGTCTTGCCCCATGCATCCCTCACACACTTACCTTCCCTCTAGTTACCTTGGAGGGTTAATGTCTGAGTGCATTGTTTTACAATTCAGCCATGTTCTGGTTCACTATTCATGTAGATAGTTTTTATATAGATGCTTTATGAGAGCATAGAATATAAGAGAAGAGTATATAAAAGTACAGAATAGAAATCATTCACATTTGACAGATTCTCCCCATGTGTTTGATGCAGATGTAAAAGAAGAACCTGGGTCTTACAGGCTTCATTACAGTAAGAGCTTGCACAAAGGCTCTATAAGAATGGCAGGATTCTTCTGAGAGCGTGGGGTTAAGAAAGGCAGAACTCTCCAGGAAAATCAAGTATAAGTGCAGGAATCCAAATAAACTGGGTACAGTAATGTTGCGGGGGTGGTTATTACTGTTTTGTCGTTTGCATTGTTTAGGGGTTTGTGGAGATTTTCAGAAATGCCTCTATTCACAGATCTGGAAGTCAGGTTTCATTATAACCTTTGCTGTCAGTCCCGACACACACAAAGGTGTAAACAAATAAAAATTCCCTCTGAAACTCACCAAGACATCTTTAATTTTGGCACTGGGTTTGCTGATTTTGAACAATTGGATGAGGTGGATTCTTCATGATCTCTCAGCACTGTGAGTCTGTCAACTTGGTTCTGGTTCATGTTCAATCCACAGCAACAATAAAATTGTTTTAGTCTTTTCCAGGAAAATTATATAGTTGAGGTATCTGTTCAAGTGCATATGCATCTTCAGGTTGTGGTTTGTTCGGGTTTTTAAGCAAGGGTAACTAAACTTTGTTTCTCCATGTAACATACATAGCAAATAAAGAATTAGGTAATATTTCTGAGTGGATTTAGATATATTTCAGCTTAGGTCATTATATTTCTGTTTTCCCAAAAGGACAAGACTAAATAACATAAGATTCATAGCAAAGAAAATAAAACAGCATTTTCTTAAAGCAATAACAAAAACTGCAGTCAACCTGCTTCAAGCACCCACTTAAAACAATAATGAAAACTGCAGTGAATCTGCTTTAAGCACCCACTCGAGGAACAAGTGAACCAGTTACTTAACATTTGATGATCTAAAAATGATGTGTTGACATATACTCAGCTTGAAATCAGTGGAAGGTGCTTTGGGGATTGTATTTTAAGAGGAGGTTTCCTAAATAGACAAGACTGTGATGCTTTTTACAGTACCTAACTTGTAAGTACTGTCTTGAAATAGTAAAAAATTAGAAAAATAATCACTGGGGGAAAAAAGGGTAAAAAATGTCCCACTGCAACTGGTGAAACACGAGATCATTGCAGAACCATTGTTCTCCAGCTCTTACTCAGAAGGGTGAAGTCCTTGTCTTTGGCTGTATTTCCTGTATTCCATAAACTTCTTCAAAGCTACATGTGGTTTTAGTTCTCATTTTTACACATGTCACTATTACAACAGAGAACATTGTGCTAGCAATGCCAAAAGTGCGAAGAGATGGAGATTTACCTCTAAGAATGCAATAGTTTGTTGAAATTTGGACACTAAGCTAAGCTATTTATCTGCTTTCCAGCCAAGAAGTGGCAATTCCGAGCTACACTCTATCTTACTGTAAAACAGATGTCTTCATAAAGATCAGACAAATCCTGCAGAAATTTCTCCCCTGACAATAAAGGAAAGCCAGGTAATGAGTTCACACACAAATATCCGTGGTGTGGGCACCTAAAATGACCTAAGACAAATGTTAGTCCTAGCTTTACCAATTGAATTTAAATTCTGTGGCCTTTACTTCCCCATTAACACTGGGGGTTTTTTGCTGAATGAATCCTGCAAAGCAGAGACAATGGGATAGGGCACTTGAAAAGTATTAGCTGTGCAAAACACATAACATACAGGAATCTGGACGGTGTCTTTGTCCAGTGTTTTTGTATCCATCTACCAGGGATTTCAAGAGTGTCAGTAATTCCTTATAGCTGACAGTTTCAAAGGCTGCTCAAGCGCAGGATGAACACCTGGTCTTCAGCAATAATAAAGGCTCCGGGCTGTATCAAAGGTCAAAAAACCTGAGACCTGCTGAGCTGCTGTAAATACTTCAGAACATCCTCCTTTGCAGCCCTCTTTTATGGGGAAAAAACGGTTTTAGAGAGGGTGAATTTAGAGCTCTCCACAAATCCTGAGTAAATAGGCTTTAATATTCTGCCTTGAAACTGAGTGGGAGAGGTGGGGAAAGACAAGGGAAAGGAAATTCCTTCTGTTTCGTAGACGCAGATGGAGAAGGAACAGGACATCTGCTTCTCCAGCGGGCTGAAGTAGTGGCTGCTTCCATGGAAGAGACCGTCAGGAGGGTTTCTGACCTATTTGTGCCATGTGCTTTTATCTCCTGCTATTTACATGACCCAGTATTACCAGAGCAGAGAAAGTTATGATGTACTGTCTGCGTACCTGTTTCAGGGACTTCCCACTCACACAGCTCCGCATCACACAGGCAGATGCCCCCCTGCCCATGCAACACTGTAGGACGGGTAAAAGAGTTTTACCTTAATATCAGCATCCCATTCCAGCAAGTAGACTTTAACATGACAGGTTTTTCTAGAAATACAACACTAAGATCTTCATCCAGCCTAAATCAGGGTTGTTTTACCTCAGGAGAAGAAACTGTCTGCAAAATTTAAGGAAGTCACTCTGTGCTGTTGTACCCAGTTTTGTGACACTTAGATCCAGTGGCATTTCTGTGTCTGTCAGCTGGCAAGGCTGGCAGAAGAGACACAGTGAGAGACTGTGTGTGTGCATGAACATAAATGTGCAGACAAGCACATGTAATGTTCGAGAAATTTTAGAGGTCACAACTGCACAAACCAAGAAGGCGCCACAGAACCTAGGAAGTGTATGAAGATGTGCTCACATCCCAGCCCTCAGTGCTGTTTCTTAGCTTAGAAAAATGGAAAAAAAAAATCTTTCCTTGATGTAAAATAGAATTAATTTTCTTATATGTAGGCACCAGGGAAACAATGGGTAGGAAAGACACAGGTC
This sequence comes from Corvus cornix cornix, assembly GCF_000738735.6. Taxonomy (NCBI): domain Eukaryota; kingdom Metazoa; phylum Chordata; class Aves; order Passeriformes; family Corvidae; genus Corvus; species Corvus cornix. The sequence continues at coordinate 80,256,745 of NC_047056.1, read as the reverse complement.
ATTGTTTATATCTACTGACAAGTCCCTCCTTGTGGAACGTGAGCACTGGTAATAAAGGTAATAAGCTATTCTTTGACATGAATAAAAGTTTTAGAATTTGAACCTAAGAGAGCATCCTGAATATGTTTAGATTTCCCTTCCCCAGTTTTTGAACTTGTCTAGAAGTGCCAGACATAGATCATCACAACATAGACTGCTCCAGCTCTCTTGCAATCAAGAGCCAATACAAAATCTTTCAGAACTGAAAACAGTCATTTCATTTAATGTTTCTCTCTATGATTCAGCACCTTCTGTGACTTCAAGATGCGTCTGATTGCTGGAAAATAGACATATTTCTTGCATTTAGTTCTTTAGCTTAAGAAAAACCAATGTTTTCACTGTCAGGGAATAAACTTTAATAAATATTCTACCTTCTGACTTTTTTTTTAAATTCTAACAGTTGACTGATAAGGTAAATATTTCATTCCAGATTACCATGCCATGTTTCTATAATAAAACTAACTGGTATTTGATTACCAGCTAGCCAACATTCTTGCCACAGATTTTGAAGCCCCAACCAGACACAATACTAATTCTACTATCAAAACCAATTATGGAACAATTCACCACTCTAAACCTTAACTCAGCCCAATCTGCACACATGTGGGAGAGGCTAATCTTTTTTTTTCTCTTTTTTTTTTTTTAAATTAAAAAACTGTAAGACCAAGGAACAGAGTTAAATATGACATTGATTTTACATTCTTGCTCTCTTGCTCACTCAGGATAGCAGTGCTCAGGGCATGCCAGGCAATACTTGTTTAACATGATTCACATGTTCCTATTTTTTTCTCTAAAATCCAGCTCATTCTGTCATTGGTAGGAACAATATCAAAAATATAAACCAGTGCGGTAGTTAAGGTAGCTAAGGGTATAATATATTTCAAGAGTTATTAAAATAAGCTATAATTTAATTCAGCAAGCTAGCAATCAGTAAAGGCTAAGTCTTATTTTCCTGCTTATGTGAGTTACTACATTGCAATGAGATTAGTCACCTCACATAAGTAGGAGTTGGTTCTGTAATAAATCTGCAAACACACACCAAAAAATTGAGTTAATCCTGAAATACCATTTTCAGCTTGCTCCCATTGTGTCTCTTTAATATTGTAGAGGTCTCCTAGCAGTGACAATTTTAACCTTGGCTCTCCTGCTTTTTGAGAGATGAAGTCAGCCCTTCATCTGAATGGTTTTTTCATAGTTTAATATCCTCATCCGTTTTACTTGTAAGCTAGGCTAAAAAAAATGAATAATAAATTCGATGAGAGCTGGTTAAAGAAAGCATTGCATTGAATCTGGATTGCTCCCAGCTGTCTTAATTGAACAAAGAGAAATTTCCCAAATACACCTTCTATATTGGCTGACTGCCTTAGAAGTTCTCTGAAGCTAGAAGAAAAGTCCTTCCTCTCCAAATTAAAACACATACTGTAAAAAATGCCAAACTATTAAAATCTGTTGTGTGAAGTTACACTAGAAATAATATAAAACAGATTCTTTCATTACACTAGAATTAGGCTGCATTATGTGTCTGGATTGGTGTTGGAATAGATAACAGGATTCTAGCTTTTGAGATTGTCTAATTTTGTATATTGATAAAACCCTGTTTTTTAAAAGAAAAAGTTCTGGTTTTATTTGGATAGCTGTAAACTTTTAAAAGTACCAGCACTATTTCCTAGTGATGTGGAAGTTGGTCTTGCAAGGTCTGACTCCAAAATGAAGCTGGGGCTGCCAATACCTGAAAACAGTTGAAGAGAGACAGCTGGTGGTCTCAGAAGACTCAACTGGAGCTTGGATTCTTTGAAGATTAACCCAAAATGCTGTGTTTCATCAAGCCACATCATCCCTTTTATATATTACGCCATGGTCTGTTGTGGCCACAGGTCTGCATAGCCTGATTTTCCAGCAGCAGTTGGAGGGCAGTGCAATAGGTAAGTTGATGACTATCAGTGAAAAAAGTTCCACCCTTGTTATATCAGTGCTTTCTGACAGTGGGACAGTGTTTCTTCAACATTAAGCTGCCAGGGAATTCCCTCTGGCGATGGGAAGGTACTGTAGGAGAGACAAAATCAGGCTGGTGGTGGCAAAGCCTTACAAGGGCTTTTCCTGGGGTGGAGGAACAGCAGCACAGAGGTTGTGAGCAGTTGGCAGCATCCGCCCACCACGTGCACCTTGAAACACAACATCCATGCATCATTTTGCAAAAATCCCTTGTAAATTAGCAGGTTCTGGTTTTGCCTGTTAGGGCACTCCTGGGATGGGGTCTGCCAAACCCCACCAGTGGGATGTCCAGGACCTTACAGCTTGCTCTGTAATGCAGTGTCACAAGGCGGCACTTGTGGAACTGAAGGCAGTGGTTTGTATGTCGTGTCTAACAAGAGCCTGTGCTCCCACCACGAGACCAAAGATTCTTTTCTCTATGGAAACTATACCTGCCTCTCAGGAGCAGCAGGAATATGTGATTTTCATAGTAAATAAGCCCAAGCAGAGAAAGGCAGCAAAAATATACTTCTTTAAAACAAAGGGGAGTTATTCATTATTATCTGTACATGGTATTTCAGTCTGCTTGCAACAGCAATCTGCCTTATCTTCTCTAAACATAATTCCCTCTACTTGTCACATAAATTGAAAGTTCATGGAAGCTGCAATTTACCATTGGGTATATGGCAATTACACCCAAATTGCACTGAAAAATTAGTATACATAGAATTTAGTTTGCAGAGGCATGTAATAAAAGGATGTTTTTAAAGAGCTATTCAGGCTCTTAAAAGTTAGGGAGTGCCAAAATTAGAAGAGCAACTGGAATTTAGCTCACTTGTGAGTACAGTTGGTAATATACCTAATGGCACAGTCACACCCCGTTCCCACAGTGCTCCTGCCTCGTTTGTCTGGAGGATGGACAGACCTCACTGAGGGGAAAGTAATCAAATATTCCACTTCCAGTAAGCTCAAGTATTACTTACACATTTTTAACACAATTATTCAAATCCTCTATTGAAATACTAATCTCCTCATGAGATTTACTGTGATGATCTCTTTGCAATATTATCACTGTTTATCAACACTATTTAATGTATTCTTACAGCTCTGCTTTGAGGTTATGCTTCGCTTAATTTTATGTCCAGGGACCAGAGACAGAGAGACCTGAGGAACAGATGTCAAACCCAGAATTATCAAGTATTATCTAAATTTGAGTGCCCAATTTTAGAAATTCAGAGCCTGATTTTTTTTCTGTTCAAATTGCAGCTAGCAATTTTAAGTGCAGCTGTGAATGTTCAGCCTTTTTCTAATTTAGACCCAGATGTCTCCAATTGGGCCGCAAGAAAATGTAAAATTACAGAGGCAGGGATAGCATCAATCTCTCGAGGGCAGCATTCAATTGCCCACAGTCCCCTGCCTCATTTTCTGCACATTTTATAACTTCTGGAGCTTGTGAAGCAGGAGTCATGCTGACAGCAGCTAGAACAGACACATGACCCTGAAACCCTCTTTAATTATTTGATTGCAGATAATTTTTTCCCAGCTTATTCAGTGCAGAGAAAGAACCATCTTCAGAAAAACACTGTAATGCAAACAGAGCAGGTTGCACATGCATTTCCCACCTATTAAGAGCCTCACTTTGCAAAGTCTGCCTTCTCTAGTACATCAACAGGAATATCTCCATGCAAAATATTGAAATAATTTCTTAATAAAAGGACCCTTTTTTTTTTTTTTTTTTTAATTTCTTATCACTGCTATGTTCCGGAGAAGAATGGTCGTGTGGTGAAAGCCTAAGGCAATAAATTAGGAAATTTATTTCCAGAATCATTTCTGCCATAGTCTTTCTTAGTGACCTTGGGCACTCCTTATCCTTGCTGTCATTCCCTTTCATCATCTTGAGGTTTGGACTAGCACAAGGGCTGCTTCAGGGTAGTTTTGTGGAGCTCAACTCATTATTGTTGGTAGAGGGTCAGATTCTCAGGGTGGAATGTGCTATGAAAGTGTGAAGTATTATGCAACAGCATGCTGCAACAGAAGTGTCAAACACAAAGTGTTGTTATGAAATACTAACAATGGCATAATTGTATCAGGAGATAAGCCTTTAAAAATTGTTTGTGCAAGATTTCTTTATTAATATCACTATTTTTCCTTGGCCTGAGCATGATGATCTGGTACCAAGGCCCTGATGGCAAATATAAAATGTGCAGCATCACTGCCTGGCTTCAGAGCTGTACTACCAGGAACAAGAAGTAAATACACGTGTGGGACTGGGCTGTCCTACACATTAATCTGAACTACTTGGTTACCTGCACCAAAATATATTTTGATGTAGCCTAAAACAATCTTATACAAGGAACAAAAGTACCCAAGCTTGAGAACAAAGTACTCAAGCTGTGTCTTTATGAGGGCTATGTGTCTGGGACAAGCAGACAAGCAGCTCTCCGGGAGAACCCAGCACCACACAGGATGTGCTTGAATGGGGTTGCAAGCAGCAGAAGTGTGAGAAGATAATGCTGTAGGTGGAGCTGGTGAGATGGATATCGAAATACCACAGAGTCCTTTGATCATTTTAGAACATAGGGGAGAATGCAAGCAAAAGGCACAGAAACAAAATAATTTCTGGCAAAGGGTCAGAAATCACAGTTGTTGGAGTTGATGTTAGAATTTTGTAAAGAGATTAAATTACTCTAAATTGGTATCTTTCTGGAGAAAATATGATAGGTGGGATAAGTCTCTTCAATTGGGAAGGAAAGCTATAACAAGCCAGTGCCTGGAATTTTAAACTAGGCAAGCTTAATAGGGTAAAATTCAGGGGGTTTTTAGGGGGCTGGTAACTAATCATGGGACTATGTCACCACCAAGGATAGTGGTGGATTTTTTGTCCTTTAGGAGTCACAGCTTGGATGCCATCTGGAGGATAGGCAGTAGTCCAAGACAAAAACATCAATATCAATGATATACAGGACAATCTAATGATCCCTTTTGGCCTGACACTCAAGGAACTGAAGTTCACAGGAGTTCTGCCACTGACTTTAAAGAAGGCAGGATTTCATCTTCTGTTCCCGAGGCTTTAATAATAGAAAAGGTATTAATTACCTCTGCCCAAATGAAAGGAGTCAGAGTGATGTGCAATACCATGAAGAAAAGCTGCCAACAGAAAGCAGCAATGATGCAAATTGAAACCAACTATTTTTTTTTTTTTAGTGAGTATTTTCTGCATTTCAGCTGCATAGTCTCTTGAAGCACATCTGTGTGGTCAGTTCTAATTATAGAACACTTCTGGGACATAACCCTGCATCCAGTTGGAACCAGAGCTGCATCGCAGACTTTGAAAAGCAGCAGATGAGAGGGGGAGATCCTAGTGATCCAGATTTTGCAAAAAGAATGGATGCAATTTTGGTAATTGAAGGCGAGGGAGGTTGTCAAAGATGGGTCAAATTGAAGGTCAACTGCGTTCTCAGTGAAGAGAAGCAGGATTAACGGCAGTGGATAATTCTGGACTCTGGAGATGACTGCATCTCTGTCAAAGAGCCAAGAGAAAAGATAAATTCTTCTGCTTCAGCAGGGTTGACTATTGCTTCAACTTCAGAAACTGGCTTATTTGCACCACATTTTATTTGCATTGAGTTGCACTGTTTTTTCATGATAGTTGGAACTGGGACATACGAATTTTGCATTGCTCTTTTCTGGCATGACCTACATTTTAAAGGATTCACTTACTCTCAGTGCTTCATCATCTCCTTATCCAAAACCAAAAAAGGTTTTTCCTCCTGTTGAAGTAAATGGACTTGTAATTGCCAAATATTACAATCCTGTCATTTGAAGACCAAACCTATTATTCCAGCTGTAAGTTGCTCAGGCTGGCTGCAATGTTTACTACCCTTACAATAATTGCTCTTAAAATGTTTCTCTATGTGTTGATCAGTTTCATTTTCAAAAGCCAGACATCTTTTCAAGACATCTATACACAACACTAAAACCACAAACAACGCCAGTTGAACCACACCAAGAGTCACTTCAATGGAAATATTTGTATTTTTAAAGTTCCTTGCCCCTTGCTTTTCCCCCTTCTGCTTTTTTTTTCCTTTTCTGTCAGGTGGTAGGAGAATGACAGCATGTCTGGCTTGTCCAGCTGTACTTCTACCTCTGGGCTAAACTGGACAATAAGAGGATACTTGAGTAAAAGTCTTCTTAAGAAATTTCTGTGATTGCTAGACTATTAGGGGATAGTTTTACCATCACTGACCAAATTCAGACACTCATGACAGCACCATACCCAATCCTATTTTCTGTATTTTTGATATTACAAAAGCAATCAAAAGTCCTTATAGGCGCTGCTGTAATGTTACATCTACTCCCCTTGAGAAGAAAAGGTCCCAATACCACAATGTTTTTTGTCATTTGACAGCTTCATCATATTAAACCCTCTCTTCCAGTGTCCCTGCACCCACTTTTCGTGTATTCACAGTTGGCTTTTATTTCTCTTTAATATTCTTGTATATTTTGTGTGTTGTGGATACACATCTCTTTTTTTTTTCTTTTTTTTTTCTTTTTTTTTTTTTTTTTTAAATTCCTACTCCCCAGCTACATTTATTGTTTTCTATTACATGTATATCTCTTAAACAGTTTAGGCAACTAGCATTGTTTCATTGCATTTGGTTCCTACTGATCCTGGAGTACTAGGGAGCCATATCTCTAAGTATCATCATTTTCTAAAATACAGAAAAGTAATTTAGGACTTATTTGCAAAGCAAATGTCACAAACAGTGAGGGGCTTTCAAATTCTGAACCTTGAAGCTCCTGACTAGTAATATTCTGGCTCATGTGCAGTCTAAAGCAGTGTTACTATCAATGTGACACAGCTGGTCCTACTCAAAACACAGGAAGGCATCTCACATCCCTGGGGATCCTGCAACACGCATATATCAAACCAGGAGTCCCACTGCAACACATCCCCTTTCTCTGGCTCACACATAATATATGCAGATGCACAACACCTTCACTTGAGTATTTCATTAGAAACCCCACTGATGCCAGGAGATGTGCTGCATGGGTAAGCATCAGGTGACTGAAACTATAGATATGGATCTGTAGACAATTTTTTAATAATTTGGCCATTTAAATACCCAGTTAAAATACCCTTCTTTTAAATTCAGTAGCAGTTCCCACAACCTAAACTGACTAACCATCATTGCAGCCATTAATCATATCAGTAGAAATTATTGGTGCAATATTATGAGTAACTGGAGGAAATTCTGAAATCTGTTTAGCGTAGACTGCACCAGCTGTTTGTGGGTTGTCAGTAGCTCAGAGAAGATGGCAATGCAGTCAGTGGGATCCAGCTCAGGACAATACATCTGAATTCAAGCACATACTGTTGCCCACACACAAGCATCTAGAGCCTTTTGAACATCCCTTGGGCATCCTGCTGGGCCCTCAGCTCCTGCTGTAGAAGGGTTTGGGTCTCCTGCAGAGACTGTCATTGCTGTTGCATGTGGCAGCTCTGTCTGACGAGTGAGATACACAGGGGTATCTTGAAAAGCACAAGGTGCTGGTGTGTGGGTGCTACATCCCACTCCTGCTCTCTCTCCATGGCTGTGGGAGTTTGGACAATTGTCTCACATGTAGACTTTGATATGCAGACATCTATCTGCAGGTGTTTGCATCCTTCCCTGTATGCCACTGAGGGAGAGAGATTCATTTCAAGAGGTTGTTTAGACATACCTAGGGCTGGTCCTAGCTTTCATGTGCTCTACAGAGCACATTTCTCCATGAATACTTTGGGAGGTCTCACAGCTGTCCACAAATTCAGAGTCAGACCCTGAACCAAGAGGGAAGAGAGAGAAGACACAGACCTGTGCCTTGGGCTGGGCAAGCTCTCCAGGCGGTGTTGGATTTGTGCACATGCCCTTGCCAGCACCACTGACTGCTCCCCCCAGAGGAGCTGCTGCTGGGGCAGGATCCCATAGGCAGCACTGCCAGCAGTGCTTGCCAAGAGATGAACACACAGACCACAGACACACTGCAGCACAGCTGGGGATGTGCTTGTCCACTCAGTGATTTTTACATCTGAGAGCTGTCTTTTCAAAGCCATGGGCATGGCCAGACAGCACTCCTAAAACAACACAGCGATCTCTGGCTGTGGCACTGAAGGCTGGCTGTCCTTGAGGATGCATGGGAGGAAAAAGGGGATGACACAGCAACTGATGTCTATAATGAACATAACATTTGTGTCGAAAAACAAATGCTGCATCTTCTCTAGCACCGTGCTTCCTTTTCTTCAGTAAAGAAGAAACTAACTTCCTAACTTCCTATGAAGTTTCCTTACTCCATGCCCCAAATTAATACTCTGTGCTTTGTATACAAAGGCCAATCTGAGAAGTATTTAGCTGCTCCAGAAGGTACTAACAGCCTTTAGGAGCTCACCTGCAGCATCAAAAAGCTGGCAGAGAAGCGACACATTAATATCCATAGACAGATATAAAGTGTATTGTACATCAGTTTCATTGCTGATCTCCTTAAACTCATCCATATATGCACGCTCGTCTTCCTAAAATGATCCTGGGGTGTGGGAGCCAGTCTCTGGCCATAGATGGCACCAAACAACCACGAGCGGAGCAATCCCTTCTTACAGATGGAGCAGCCGGCTGAGGCTGCAGCTGGGGCAGCCCGAGCGAACAGACTGCCTGCCATGAGGTGCCAGAAATGTCACAGCTTCTTCCAAGACACGATTCTGTATATCCCCCCAAATCAAATAACCTTTCTGAGTGACACATTTATTTTTTACTGTTTAATTCTCCTCCCTACCCTCAGGTTATTCCTTTTTAAATGCAGCAGCATATAGAAGGTCCTACCACAGTCATGGATAAAGAATGTTGACACTTTGAAAAAGCGTGGGATGGGACCAGTGCTACTTTGAAGACCTAGCAGTCTGAATAGGTTTTTGCATAGGGTTGTATGCCATGAAGCCTAATTTTTACATTTTCATGCAATTAGGTGAAGTAATCCTATTCATAAAATGATGAAGCTGTATCTTAAAACCTGATTACTGGTTTTTATTCCAACAATAGTTACCTGGATGTGTTACCTGTGTTTCTCCTGTGCCTCTCTGAAACTTAGAAAGTTTTTAATTTCCAGCCCAAATTAATTTGTGGTCATGTTTTTCTTTTTCATGTCTCTATCAACTTTGTGTTCTAGTTTAAATAGCTCTTCTCCCTCCCAAGTATCTCCTGCTCAACAGAGCTTCCCACCATTAGACAGTGTAACTTGCAGCCACAGGGTCTCAGGCTTAGGAGAAAGATGTTTTCTCTTCTCTCCTTCACTTTCATACCCTGAAGATATGCCTAGAGATTTTCCCTCCTTGTGTCCCTACAAAATATCCATCAGCCATTGGGGCTAGAGCATAATGGACTGGGTAAAGGGCTTATAAAGACATCAGCTTGATGAGGCCATCTGGAGGGCAGGAGTCAGGTAAGGCTGGGGGAGGGACGAGTAAGGAGTAAACAGGAAAGGAAAGAAGCAAGGGCATGGGATCTCTAGGGAAGAGGTGACAGGGTTGAGCAATGGTACAGAAGGCTTGGGGCAGACTCTCTTCACTAGCTTTGGAGGCTTCTCTCATTGCCTGTTGCAGGCATACCAAGGAGATTAGAAAATAGACATTTTGGGCCACATGTGAGGTCAAGGCCTTTCTCAACTCACTTTGTGCTATTACCTGTTGTCTGGAGCCTTGCCATTAGGGTCATCAGTCTCCTGCAGCTCACCAGCCTGATAGTCCCCTGACCTGCTGGTGTCCCACAGCTCTGTGCACCTCGGAGCACACCCATTCCCCAAAGCTGACCACTAAACTGGATCCCAGTGCTGATCCTCCATTATTTCTCAGAATACACTCTCTAATCATTTGCTTGCCTTCAAGCACACTGTGCCATTATTCTCCATCCCTCCTTTTCCTTCCCTCCTCCTCAGTTACGGCCGCCTTGAAACTCCCCTCACCGTGCCTTCCTTGCACAGTTGAGCTAACAGCTTTTTCCATTTGGAACGCTTGTTACAAACTTTGCAGAGGCAGAGTCAGGCTTCTCTCCTCTCTGAAATAGGTAATTTATTTTGAAACAAGAAAAGTTAGACAAAAATTAAACAACAACCTGATGAACAGGCAACACTGGGGATTCACTTGCGATACTTACTCAGAGGTGGGTAATTTGTACCAAAGCATAGCTACTATATTTTGGTCCAGCTTTACTACTCTCTTTGCAAACTTAATTGCACACATTAAGTGATGTTTTCTGTATCCTTAGTTAAGAACAGAGGCTAGAAAGATTGCATATTGCTGGGTCTGAATGTCTGCTTTCATAATCCTCAACTCGGATGCACAGATTACATCTGGGAAGACTCCTTTCCTTTCATGACATGTCCATTTCATTTTAGTCAATTAATATTGACTGATACGGAATGATTGCTACTGGATCTAAAAAGGGGAAAGTACTAAATAAATACAGAAAAAGGATAATCAAATTTATTTTGCAAACACAAATTTGGATTTTTAAGACTTTGTTTGGGTATGTCATTAAACAATAGGCAATAAGTTCCAGAGATCAGGCATTTTGTGTGCATTCTGTAGAACACTTTAGCTATGAAATCAATTATAGTTGTATTGCAAGTTTAGCCTTGGTAAAGGTGGAACACAAAGTGCAGAAGTAGAATATTAATTCAATTGGCTTAGCCCAAAAATTTTGTATTAACAGTGACTCCCTCTGAATTAAGAAAAGAAGACAATATTTTCAGCTTCAGTTTGGAATTTATTTTGTGTAAATTTCTTCACAGAAATTAAGTCCAAATCAGAGTACCAGATTAATTCACCTGCAGATTCCAGGACACCTAGTATTAAACTGATGCCTTTTAGATAGGCTGAATATTACCTGCTTTCCAAAACCTAGGAGCAGGTTTCGTATGACCTCAGGCAGTAAAACAATCTCCACATGCACAGGCAGGTAGAGAGTTCCCAACGTCCTCAACGTGCCTGAGCTCATGGAAAATGAAAAGACTCCTGTCAGGCCCCAGAGGTATTTGGAGCATGTACTGATGGTGGCATGGAGGGTGTTATTTTTTCCTGACCCTGAAGCCTTGAAGCATGAGATTTGATTACAATCATTGTCCCATTGCAGAGCTGCAGAATTTATGACTATTAAGAGCACAGCAGAAAGTTTCCTTTTCTCTGTAGAAGACCACTGGTGGGTACATAGGGTGACCCTCAGATTTGAAATGCACACACACACACAGAACTTTCCCTACCACACCCACAGGCAAGAGTGAGACAGCTAATTCACCTGAAAGCATGTAAGCAGCATCTCTGTCTCTCCTGCATGAAGCGTTCAGGCATTCACCACTCTCTCTGTTCAGCTAAGCTCAGAGGGAAATTCCTGAGCCACATTTTGCTTCTCTTTCCCAGGGTGAAACCACTGCAGCTTCTCCACGAGAGACATGGTTTTCCAATCACCTCCCACCTTTCTTTTGTGAAAGGTTTTTCCTAATCTCTGAATTATTTGTGGATCTCTTCTCAAGGCTGGTGCCATGTGGGCACTCTCCCAGCTGGGCTGCATGGGGGGTAGGTTTGCCCCCTCACTTACAGGCCACCTTCATCCTGACATGACCTCTCCTTCCTTACAGCACCATGATTTGTCTTTCTTATTTTCCCATTTCTCCTCCTTGGAGCTGCTAATTTCCAGCATATTCTCTTACACTGAAGATGTGTAGAAATATGTTTTTCCCCCAATAACTGGATCTTTCTCTTGTAGGTGTCAGAGCAAACCCTACTGCATTGGGACCATGCACATAGCAGATCCAGAGCACTAAGTAGCTGACTCCTAGTACACTTTACCAATGCAATCTTCTAAGATCCAAAATCTTGCCAGTAAAGGCTTTGTGACTCATCCTGTGAGCCATCAACATAAATGCTGAATAGCCTTGCACCAGACACTGAGTACTGGGAGACCTATCAAAACTTGTCCAATTCATTGGAGATTTCCATTCTCATCTACCTTGAGACCTGTCTGTAAATGTCTGGATTTAGCACTTGCCTTCTTTCACCAGACAAAAGCTTTTAGATCTAAACATATAAATAAATAAATAATATAAATTAAATATGTAAATATATATTAGATACATATTGATATACTAAATATATATAAATACTTTGCCAGAACCCAAGCAGATGGTATTGACATATTGTCACTTCTGCCCAAACCGTAGCTAAGTCAAGGACAGTGACATTTGATTTAAGAAGATCTACCTGCCATGAAACCATGACATTGATTACTTGCATTTTTCATAGAATCATCGAATCATCAAGGTTGGAAGACACCTTCAGGATCATCCAGTCCAATCATTCACCCAGCAATGCCTCTGTAACCCCTAAACCACTAAACATCATCACCCAGCATCAGATGCAGACACAACTCGAACACATTTCTAGCCTCACCTCTTTGCTGCTACATCCTTATAGAAACCATTCCAGTGTTTTGCCTCTTAAGTTTCATATCTTCTTCCCATCTTTTTAATATTGCTAATGAATATAATGAAATAGTTCAATACATTGAAATATTAGTGCTAGTAATGAAAAAAAATCTTTATTTATTTCCTTTAAAATCCTAGGTGTGAAATTTCTAGGATGGTATATTTGAAAATGCGTAAATTTGATAGGCACTGCTTTAAATTTTCCCACATTAATTTTACAGAAATGAAAAAGAAAACTTCCGTGCCAGCTGAAAATTTGTTGCTGTGGTTCATATTTTTCTTTTTGCCTATACGGTCTGAGCAGAAAACTGGTCCTTTCATACAGCTGAAGTATGCAGAGCAAATCTGAGCTTCATGTGAGAGCTTCACACAGAGGCTTTTAGGAAGCAGCTTTGGGGACCGTCCCTGCCACTGCAGTGGTGGGTGCTTGGGGCTGCCCACTGTAGCGCACGTTCCTCGGTGCCTGCCACACTCACCGATGCCCAGAGCACACCCATGGCTATTTCATCTTCAGCTTCCTCTCGGGAAGCAGCTATAAACTGAATACATTTCAGCTACATGGTTGGCAGGTTTGCATCCTGATCACATGTGATTCAACAGATGATTTTCCTAAGCATTTAAAGAGCTGCAAAGAAAGCAACGTTTCTGAGTTCAGTACTTTAATCACTGCTTAATGATGAACTGTGCCTTTTCTCTCCCCAACACTTATTTCTGATCTTCAGGGTGTATTTAAGCACTACAAAATTTAGCAGATTGCCAAGCACTTACTGTGTATCTTGGCACTAATTGCCTTACCAGTCCTGTTTGCTCTCCACAGTTATTACTTATGATGCCTATGTGAGGCCTTCCCCCAGATACCTTAATAGATATTGATGTTATTGATGTGGTTTGAGGTTATGACTGTGGTTTGAGAACTCTTGCCTCTGTTGCTGTAGGGCATTTTGATCTCAGATTGCACCAAATACTAGTTATCTTTTTTTTACTGCATTGGATTTTAAACCACATACATGTTTGTGGATTACTTAAATCACTTTTCCTTCAGTGTGGAAATAGGCTTCCTACAGCTAGCTTGAACTCATCACTCGAGGGGAGTTAGAGGAGACATCACAGTATGGCCACAGTAATCCTGGGAAGATGAGGCTGGGGAGGTTCAGGATCACTCTGTGCACTCCAACACTTACCACATGTGCTACAACCACCTTTGGTTGTTTCTTGCCACATTGCACAATGACAATCAGCAGGTTTTTTCCTCTGGACTATCATAACTAATGAAAAATCACAACAAAAACCTTGCTGCTTCATAGAATCATGTAACAATTTGTGTTGGAAGGGACTTTTAAGGGTCATCTTAAGTCCAGCCCCCCTTCAATGAGCAGGAACAGCTTCAACTACCTCAGGTTTCTTAGAACCCTGTCCAACTCAACCTTGAATGTTTCCAGCGATGGAGTGTCCACCGCCTCTCTGGGCAACCTGTTCCAGAAGCTTGAGAAAGCTTCACTTAACCTGAAGAACAAATATCATGGCATGATATGAAAGCTCCCAGAACTGCTTTGATTTTGTTCTCTATGGATATGAACCCAAGCACCAGCCGCTTTAACTGAAATATTAAAATAAATCCTAGAGGCTTTCTACATTCAGTTGGTTTTGTAAAACACTTCTGATGCTTCACTAAAATTGTCCACAAGAGCTAAACATGTAGACAAATTCATCTCCAGGTAAGATAAGCTCAGATATGCTTAAATATTGCATTATATTATTTTGGACTTTAATTGCCTGACAACATCTTTCTAAGATAATAGAGCTTTGAAGGCATATGTGTGTGACCTTAACTCATTCTTACTACGTTAGAACTTTCATATATAATCTCTTACCGCTTTAATTGAGACACATTCTCAGGGAAGTTACACAATACTAAGTGGAAAAATTAAAATGAATCTATTTTTCATCATGATTAGCTGTGTTCCCAGTACAAGCTGAGAAATGCTAAAATATGTTGATTAAATGCTGGCATAGGTGGGCCAAGCATGTGAATCAGGTGAAGAACAATATAAGCATAAACATATAATTAAAGGCGAATTCTTTGTCCTAAAGGAACCCAGCCAGCCCTTCAAGAAACTGCAAAACCTGAGAAGTCTTACCAACACTGGAGCTAAGAACGAGTTAAGAGCAGTTACTGATCCTCCATGAGAGACCATGACTCGAGAATTACTCCTCAGTGGCAGCTGGATCTGAATTAATGATTTGGTTTTAGTAAGTTTAAAAAAAGATGTTCATTTCTAACGTGTCTAAGCTAGTTGAGCAGGAAAATAGAATAAGCATTAAAGTACAGGACATGCTCAAACGAAACATTATCACTAAAAAGCTTTTTAAATCAAGTGCCCAGTGTAAGTAAGCCAGCAGTAGAACAAGATAAATGGGCATTTCTGAGACTTTCTGTATGGCTGAGAAGCTAAAAATATGGGTCCTGATTTGTGACATTACAGAGCTTCAGCTTCAGTTTTGTTGCATTAGGTGCTCCAGTATCCCTGTGAGTACTGGTCTCTACTGAAGTTAACCAGAGGAGATTTATAGGGGAGATTTAATTAGTATTTAATTAGTATTTAATTAATTAGTATTTAATTAGTAAATTTTTTTTACTTCTATCTTAGATTCAGTTACTAAGTTTCCATTTTTCAGATTTCTTATTTCTTCTTCTTGATATCATAAAAAACTATAAACATGAAAAAAAAATCATAAAATGTAACACATATAGTTGTACTTGCACAGCCTGCAAGCCACAACTTTGATGCTCTAATGATTGGCACAAATGTGAAATAAAAAAATTTAGGATAAAATGCCTTCAGGTATGCCTCAAATTGAAATTCTCAAGACTTTGCTTTATTTTTTGGCTGTTAAAACTAGCTGTAAGAAAACAGGATCTTTGTTTCTTAAGACTTTGTTTCCTTCCACTATTTCTTTCCTATACTAAGCCACAGACTGTAATCCTGTTGTCACCAACAGTCTGTCATGGGAATATGATATGATGCTGTTCTCACTGACGGCAAAATGTGTTTCAGCTTAGAAACACAGGGAACCACATTGTATAATCTCTTTCCTCAGTTTATATGACATAGAGTCGAGTCAGCCCTAAACTATCAAATGGGTAATGAGTAAAATGTTGAGATAAGAAATTAGAAAAGAATTAGAAAGCAGAATGTTCTGGGTATATGAGAAATAATCTCAAGTTAATTTTTTCAAGAGTGTCAGCACCCCTTACTTACTGAAAGCTAGTTTGTGCACCTGGCTCAATGTGTTCAAATTTCTTATGTAAGGCTCTTCAGGCTTGAGACACAAAGTCAGAGATTATGAACAAAAATTTCATCCTAGGCTCCATGCTTTCTGGCAGAAGCACATGATGCGCAGTGGCAGGATCTCCCAGTCAGAAGGGCACCAGCACTGCTCAGCATAGCATGGTTCATGACAATGCAAAGGGATGCACTGGGAACTGAAGGAATCCTCAGAAGCAGCCCTATGTCATTTGCTCTCTTGCCAGGGTGTGACTCCAGTTTTTGTACTATTTCATTGCAAAGAAGTCGTGACCTCTTTCAATCCCAGCTGCTGTTTTCCTCCACTTCCCTCTTGTTAAATCAATATTAGCACAGGCAGTGAAATTTGGCTCATGAATGTTCACATCTAATCTTAATCTATTAAAAAATTGAAAAGAAAAAAAAAAACATCAATAACTGTACAGACTTTTTTTTTAGTTAGACACAAGGATCTTTATCAGAAAGGAAAGATTACATGAGAAACAATATATGGAGTATTGGATGTACCACAATGATCTGCAGATTTCCCACTCAGCTTTTTGAGCACCTGGAACAAAGAATGTATTTTCAACCTATTTTTGTTTTTCATTATGGAAATATGCAGCCTAAGAAGAATGTTACACTGAATCTCCTTGGTTTAGGAGAGAACATAAAGATCATGCTCACCTTGAATCATAGGTTCTTGCCAATAGGAAGACAAGAAGTCTCTATACTTACAAGTAATCATAGCTGCAAACTCTGTATTTTGCTTGCCTCATTTCATGCATTGAGTTGACTGAAGGCACAGCGAGATCTACTCAGAAGATTGTCAACGTTATCAAAATACACTCCCAAGGTTTACAGCAAGGAAGGAAAATAACAAAAGCTTTAATACTACCAGCACAGTTAATGAGGGAAGAGATGTAGACAGCACACATCCAGCTTCTTTTCTCTGCTGATCTCTGAAGAAAAGACAGGTCATTCTCATATTGATGAAATGCCAATAGGTGGAGTTAAGATTGGAACTCCGAAAAGAAACAAGACATTGCTGGAAATAGGTCTGCATAAGGAAGTCTTGAAAGCAAAGGAAAAACAGATGTATATGTTTGAGTTACAAAGTGCATTTTAACTACCTAATCTGTGAATGAGGATCTTGAGAATAGTGTGACTTTCCTACTCCCAGGACAATCCTCCCTCACCAGCACGGCCTGGTGCTTCTTGATAGGCCATTTTCTGAGGAAGTTGAAAACCTGAGCTTTAGTCCTTTCAGTCTGAGCTAACAGTCAAACAGATACATCCAGGTGCAGAACACAGCTGAGATCTTCCACATGGTTTATAAGGATCAACAACCCTGATAACTGTGGCAGATAAAACGGACATATCCTAGAGCAGACCACAGTCCACCCTGTCTTGTCCCTGAATTTAGCACTCCAAAGGCAGTGACTTGTTTTTCTGCTCAGCTCAAGATACACAACTCTGTGAACATGAATAGGAAGTTCCTGTGCACATTACGTCTACAGCATTTTAATTGTAATATAATTTTGAGTTTCAGGAAGGCTGGTCAGATGTGAAAATGTAAAGAGAACTGATTCTGATGATAACGATAAGGACAAGTAACTAACAAAGGGGCTCATGTTCTCTTAGACAACGGCCTGATAATGAAAGGGAACAAAAGAAATGTGATGAATGAGAGTGGGGCTCCTAAGAGGAAACAAAACACATTTGCAAACAAAGATAGTGAAATAATAGGGATCCTGTAAACCAGTTGGTGCTTTCCCGCAGAACCTAAAAGACACAAAATTCACATAGACCAAAAGGGCTGATTGCTAAACATTATGTGTTTGTAAACAGGGTGTAGTTTGGAGTCAGGAAGAGTCAGGGCTGGATGATGTGCTGACTGAATGGAACATTAATTGGGTCAACTGAGCCTTAAACACTCCTAAAACTTCAAAGACATTTAAATAATATAACTATCCTGTATTTCAAATGAAAAATAACCTTGGACACAAGGATTTCCCTGTTTTCATATTTTGCAAAATGAAATTTGAGACTTAGCAGTAGAACACAAAATGGCAAGCATAAAAACTCAACAAGTGAATCTGTATTTTTTGGCATTCAGTTTAGATGAAATAGAAATAATAAAAAGTATCAAGACAAGTAACCAGTTCAAGGCCTGATGTCTTCCAGTTCAAAGAGAGGCAGGTGCTTCAGTTTCCTTTTACAGAAATTCTGACAATATAGAAACCCCTTTAGCTTTCTTTGTCTCCATTGTAATCAAAGGCATAAGAAACAACAACAGAAACCCCATGTTACCATATGTGCACTGCCGAGTTTAAAGGATTAATTCAAAAGCAAGAATTGCTGCATTTCTGAGGCATCACTGGGCCAGTGTGCAATGCAGTCATCCCCACAGTACTCCAAAGATGCCTGGCCTAAAACCCCAAGGGAAGCACCTCAGACACTCCAGCAGGCCCCCAGGACCTCAGCTGTGCTGCCACTGGTCAGGCAACACTTTACCACATGGTAGTACCCAAATACTTTTCTCACGACTGAGTTCATGGCTGTGATGCTGTTCCATTCTGAGTATGGCCTGAGCAGAGCCATTCTTCCCCAGGAGACCCAGGAGCTCCAAACATGTGAGATCATGTGGCACTTCCAGAGCATGAGGATGGATAATTCCTGTACGCTTCTTCTGCACCCCCACCTCAAACACCAGTCAGCAGTTAAAAGAACAACATGAATGAAGGGAATTCTGAAGAGTGGAGTGTTACATAGCCCCTCAGATGGAGAGGAAGGTCTGCTGGGGCACAGTGAGCAAGTGGCTGGTCTGGCACAGAGATGCAGTCAATGGTCATGTGGCAAGGTTGGCTCTTAGTGATCAATATATGAACTCACATATAACCACATATGCATACATGTGCCTTTTACTTCTCTGCGTAAGATGTAGATTAAGCGGGTACTGACTTGGACAAAAGTAACTCTAGCCCCTCCAGACTGTGACAGTGGGGCTGCAAAAATCTGACCTTCTTCTTGTTAGTGGGGAATAACTGCAGATGTATGTTCTAGTTACTTGAGGGTTTGGGTTTTGTTCGCTTTTTTTTAAACTGTGGGAGGCCTATCCAGAGCCTTCTTAGCACAGATCCTCCCCTCCTTATCCCAAAGAAATAGTTTCACTTGTTGACACAAAAGATTCCTCTCGTAAGATACAGAATAATAGAGTAAAGTTACTTTCCTAAGTGAGATGTGTGATCAACACATGCTAGAAAACCCTTCAGGACCATGTTTGCATTAGCACTCTGAACTATTCCCAAGCTGAGACCAGATCTTTGTGTTTGCTCAGGCATAAGGGGAAGTGTTAATGTTTACTGAGTCAGAATGCTGTTGCTTAAGGAACTTAATTAAATTTATCATTCTTGGTCCACGGTGTCCCACATACAGAGCACCAGATAAAGGCAGATAAGGACAACCCCATTTTCTGTGTTTTTCAAGTAACTGTGACAAGTGAAAGCACCAGGCTGAAAATGACCCTATTCTATTAACAATTTTTCTTACCAAAGCCTCACTATAAAAGAAGAATGTGGAAGTGGAAATAATTGAATTGTGCATGGAAATAGATATATTTCATATGAATTAAAGATACTTATCTGCATTAAAATAACCTGACAGAGAGCTGCTGTGCTTCATTCAGTTAGAAAGACTTGATATTCATGTTTATTTTCCACTTACAAATGAGAACCACTGGGGTATGATAACTTAGCTGGAGATGTTCCTCTTGAAATTTTCACTTGGAATCCAGCCTGGTTTGCAATAATCAAAGGTTATTATCTGATGGGTAGAAGTGGAGAAAATAATATCTTGGGCTTTTTCTTGCAATTTTTAAATTACTTTGGTTAGAATGTGAGAACAGCAACCCCCAGACAGGCCTGTCCAGTTCAGTCTCTGACGCTGGATGCTGAGAGGGATGTGATGGATCTGCCTTATCTATGTCTGATAGTTTTTTAAACTTCCCTATGCTTTTGGTCTCTGTGACACCCTCTAGCAATGAGTTTCTAATTTTAATCACACATTATATGAAACAGCATCTTCTGATAATTTTAAGCCTGTGATGCACTACGGCTGTGCAAAAATAGCTGTTTACATTCTATATCATTAATGACTTACAGATATCCAATAAAATTCTTTTAGCCACCTTTTTTTTTTTCTATGCTGAAGAGTGATATAAGAGAAATTAGTCCATAGTATTTCCTCCCCATGCCTAGGTGTTGTTTCCAGTCTGTGATCCTAATTGCTGCCTAGCTGTACCTTTTCTAGTTGTACTGTATCAGTGGAGCTGAAGTCCATGCAATACTCAAGACACAGTTTCGCCAGTGGCTCAAAGGGTGGCATAATCATGGTTTCTGTTTCATTTTGATAACTGCAGTTAATGAGTTTCTGATAAACAATGTTTAGTTCACTGGTGAAGCGTGACTTCAACCTCTACAAGCCATGCTTACTCCCTCACATACAAAGCATTCACCTTTTTTTGTGACTTTTTGTCATTCATTTTTGACTAATTTCACCATTTGAAAGCAGCTCCCTTCTTGAATTTGGGATGTTGGTGCCTTTTCCATTTTTGCAGGGATACTGTATTTGAATACCTTAGAGTCACTGCTACAGAACTATTCTTCCATATTCATATGCAGAAATATTTCCTTCAAACTGCTCAGGATTAAATCAAGAATAGCTTTACTTCTTGTGGATCATCTGACTAGTTGGGCCAAGAACTGAAACTATTTAAACCTGTTGTCTGAATAATAGCATGCTCTGAACTCCTGCTAATCCCCCTGCAGACAGCAGCGGTCCCCCCTTGCACCCTTTAATCTGAGGGTGCTTTGCAGCTGTTGTCACCATCCATGTGAGTCACTAGAAGCACAGCCTCGATCATCAGGTGGATTTATCATGCTGAACTTTACCCACTGAACAGGTAAATGTTTTGTCAGTTTGCCAGGCAGACTCCCACGCTTGTCATCAACAGAGAAGGACAGGCATACACAGTGTTGCTGGTTCTACCAGCTTTGGGATGGGGGGGCTGTCCTCCAGATTGTCCAGGCTAACCTCCCTGTGCAGGACAACTGGTTTTTAACTACTGTTCCTTCTTGGATAGGAAATTTCAACCCAAATTGATTTTACAGCACATATTCACTCTGTTACCAGTGCGAAGCTGAGCTTTCTTTTAACAAACACGACTGCTCCTCTAGTGGTGTAGTCTTCTCTGTTATTCAGATGTATTTGAACTCCACTATATTACAGTAAAACACTGATTATTTTCTATCAGATGCCTACTACTATAAACATTTAAAATTAAATATTCCAGTTCACTAACCTCCGTACTCAGACTCCCAGCGGTCACACAGAACACTTTCATGTGGAGTACTGATCAGACCCCTGTTTGTATGCCTGACTTCTCTGGAGTGTTTGCACCAATCTTTGTTCGGATTTTGGCATCTTCTTTCAGGCATGCAGAGTGTTTTCAGTTTTACCCTTTCAATAATGAGTCACTCCAACTGGCATGCTCTCCTGCATCTGCCACCTTGTCCTCAATCCTCCATTTTAAAGCACTCCTACAGTCTTTTTTTTTTTTTCTTTTTTTTTAATCCTGAATTCTAGCCCTACACTGAAAGCTGGGATTTTCACACATTCTGCATTTGACTCTATTCTATTTACTGCAGTGATGGTTCATGGAAATAAAGACTCTGAAACACAATACTTGAGATGCTCAGGGAATAGAAATCTTAACTGATAAATAGGGATCTGTGCAATGTCCTCACGGGACACTCAATCATAGCAGCCCAGTTCAACAAGAGAGCAGAGCGACATGGTGAGTCTGTCGATGTTGCTGACAGACTTCCTTGATACACATCAGTTTGGTTAGAAGGAACAGCAAACACAGTTTGTGCATAATTTATTAAAAATGGAGATGCATGTTTTTAAATAAGCAAACAAAATTCAATTGTTTCTCAACCTGTACACAGTTCTACAAGAGAAATAAAGAAACAGGCATATTTTCAAACACAGAGATGAACCTTTTGAAGTAAATTATTTATTATTAAAAATTATATCCTTGGCTCCAGTGCTCGCTGAGGTGTGCTATTAAGCTGAGCTAATTTCTTGTGTCTGCCTTGGAAAGCCATTACCCCAACTGTCACTGTGGTTTGCATGCACAGCACAGAGGAAGACACAAAACCCGTTTTCTCCCCCTCCAGAGAGTGCTCCCAGAAAGCTTTCCAGTCTTGAGTTCCATTACAGATTTGTCCTGCTACTTGGCCTGTAGGGAATCCCATGTCCATGTAAAGCCCATGAAAATAACAAAGCCTTGTGTTGCACATGCTCCTTCTCCACTGTCAGCCTTACATGCATACTTAGGGTGTGCAGGGGAGGCTGAGGCTGACGCCATTCATAAATCTAAGCCTTTGCAGAATATTCACAGTGCTTCCTCTCATTCCACTACACCAAGGGCATCTTGAATACAAGAGAGGATTAAGCATGGTCAAGCCAGTACTTTTCAGGGGCATCCCACCCCTTACACCCCCCTCCAACCACCCTCACACCCCTAAAAATTGAATTCTCCAGAAAATTAAAGGTATTTGTATTTATGACTAAGAGTAAGAAATTGAAAACTCCATGTGGAACTTCCTGTATGTGTTGTGCGTGCATAAACCCGTGGGTATTTTACACAGAAATTTTGATTATAATTATAGTACTAGAACATTTCTATCTGCCAAAGCGTCTGCCTTGCACCTGCTCTCCTACCACAGAAAGAGAGCAATGAGAGAAAACAGAAGCTGCATCAGCACAGGAAAGAAAAATAGTAACCTCTTTAGAAAAGCACTATCAGTTTTTCTTCAAACATATTTTTTCTTGGCTTCAGTGTGGGGAAAAAACAAGCATGGATCTTCCACCATTTCCCTGCTCATGACATAAGCAAACTCATGAAGGGCATCTCAGCTCTACAGCTCTTTGAAGAATTGAAATGAAAGGATGGATCCTCAGAAGCTGGTATTTTCTCTTTGTCTGACTGAACAGTAACAGGTCTTGCAGTGTCATCACTGATTTTCTTTCCCTGCCTCTGAATGGAACGTGTTTATTGGCACTATGACATCAGCTGAGAGTTCATACGGCTCCCTTACAGGTCAAAGTAAAGTCACTGCAGGTTTTGGAGGGAGCCAGGGCAGGATTTAAAACTGTATTTCCTTTTGAGGCCACCGAATCCTTTCTAGATTTCCCGTGTGCTGCCAGTCAACATGAGATTTTTTCTGATAAAAGCAAAATGGGCACCTGGAAATGAAGTCCTCAGCTACTCTGCAGCTATTACATAGCCCTGGGTTTCATACATAATGAAAATGATATATTAATATATGTACTAATATATGTTCAAATGCAAAGAAAAATACTTTGTCTCAACAAAGTGCTTAAGAATGCTTACGTACAAAAGTTGCTTTAACAGAGCACTCACTTAATATTTTTAAAAATTATGCCTAACACTCCATATTCATGTCCTCTTAATCCTCTCTATGTAACTCAGTAAACAAATAAACTGATTAAAACCCCCATCATTAAATATACATGTTTCAATGTATTTAAAGTATTTATTTTAGACAGAAAGGTACTTAATGTGCACGTGAAAACATATTTTATTTTGGAGTATTTGCCAACTATATGAGAGATCTCTTGCAGTGATGAGAAAATGAATACCCAAGGTAATAATTTCCACAATTAGCTCTGCATTTCGGCTGAAAAATGCTCTTAAAATTCTTTGTGTTTTACATTTCCTCTTAATAGCAGCACCATTTTAAAAAAATACATATTTTTTATCACTTTTACTTAGGAAGATACATCTGACAAGGTTTAGATTTGCTATTTGTCAGTTTGCAACTAGGTCATATATACTCAGGTGAAAGTTAATTTACTATGTAGTTCATATATATGTAAAAATTCCATATACATTTCATGCTACATATATAAAAAATACATGTATTCATGGATGGTAAGAATATAGATACTCTCCTATATGACACATATTTTATATACATTTTTACAGTATAAATATAAATATTGCTAGAGATAAATATAAATTCTGTGAAGGTGAAAAAAAGAAACAACAAGAATTTACAATGTCTATTGTAGCCACAAAATATTTCGCTAACCAAAAAAAAAAGAAAATTGATAAGATATAAACTGTTATTTTGAAGAAAGAACCAGTTTGGGAAGACGGGAGGTAAATGTAATGGAAAAATTTCACTCTTTTTTTATACTCATGCTGCAGTAATGCCTGGAGGCCAGAGAGATACTTGGCTGACTAACAAAATGCTAATTATTCAGAGACTTCTGTTTCACAGAGAAAAGCCACATCAGTAACTTGGAAAGCGGGATCTGTGGAATTCTTAAAGCGTACTAATGAAAAAAATGCCAGGAGAAAATTTAAAAGATGAGACAGTAAAAATTTTTAATAACGTGATATCACACTTACTTGCTATCCTGTATTTCATACTGAGAATGCTAGGATGTGCAGGAATGCAATGTCTCATAATGAGACTGTGGCAGTAGGTCAAACAGGAAAGAAATCAATAAAAATGTGAGCAGAGGAAGGTGATTAAAATATTGAAGATGAACTTTAGAAACATTGTGATAGTGTTCTGCCAGTTCTTCAAAAATTACAAATTTATGACTATCAGAGAAAATTTTCAGTCATCTACTTTGAAACTTTTACCTGTGTATGATACCTGTATCTGAGCATCTATACTCAGGTCAAAACCAAACATTGTACCCCAGAGTTTTCTGCTTGATATAAAATATATTGAATATTTTGATAAATTTAATAGTAAATTTGATAGCAAATAATATCTTGAATATTAGGTCTGGGTGTATAAAGACATGCACAAAGGGAAATTAAAATTAATTTTGAGGGAAATTAAAAAGGGGAGGATCTTAGGCAAAATCTCCAGATGGAATACACCACAGACACATATGTCTTACACTCACAGATAATCATGTGTCAAAACAACATTATAAAGACTGTGAGAGTGAGCACCAGAAAGTTAGAAAAATGCCAGAATTATGGTTGTGTGCACAACTTAAATTTGGCTTGCATGTGTATATGCATTATGGCAGTCAATGGCACCACCACCTCCTTTTTTTCACAAGTCCCTTCCCTCTCTCAGTGCCCAGAATAGGTGATGAGAAGGTATTGACTGGCTTTTTAACATATCATTTGTTCTCTGCACAGCCTGCACACTCTGATGGTTCTCTTGCATAGCAAAAACAAGACAAGATTTCATAATGCTGCTCTGATGGCCAGGGGACTCAGACCTAGGTGATCTTTAAGGTTCCTTCCATCCCGAACCATGCTGTGATTCTAAGATTCTGCAGTGCCAGTAACTGTGGTGGCTGCAGGAATTAAACAGACTGCACAGAGCCTTTAGGGACTACTGCTGCCATTTTATACCAGGTAGCTAATGTCAAAAAGGCTCTTTACACTTGGCTGGCCAGTCTGAGATAATGAGGATTTCCTTTTTCCATAGCCTTGAATAATATAGTGCTGCATTTAAGACATGATTCTCATTAATTTCAAGTGCTGTCATGAGCCTCAGATCCATAGTGCTCAAGCTATTTAGGACACACAAATGCAAGAGGGAATTTGCACTTGCAAACTCTGGGAGGGCTAGACTTAAACACTTCTACAAATCTTACTGCAGTCTCTCGTATCAGACACACAAATACAGAAACATGTCATTTGGATCCACATTACCTAGCTTGAGACATCTAAAAGCTATTTTTAAGCTAAACTAGGCATGTCAAACTGGTCATCTTTCAGAGACAGTAGAGACAGATTGTGCCAGAGAGCTTGTCATCTTGCCTGTCCTGTGCATTTTAGACATTTTAGGACATTTTTAGAAGACATTCTCTTCTTCTAGGACACAATCAGTTGTCTCTGAAGGTTTCTATCTAACAGCAGCCTGAATTCACCATCTTAGATTTAGATGACTAACCACTAAACACTTAAATTTGATGAGATATAACTCACATGTGAACCCCACAGAATTTTTTTTAAAGTCTCTGGTTTTTTGGGTGACTGACTGCAGCATTAAAATTGTTCCACATTACAATCTAGAGGTGAATTTCTATGTTGCACAAATAGAAATGGAACAACTAGGGGGAAAGAAATCATCAGGTCATGCAATAATATCACCTGGAGAGAAAACTTCGGGTCTATGATGCAGGATTTTGTTCCTTGAGCTAACAGAGTAACTGTTACTGGTACTTGGAGCTTCTCTAGAAGGTGATGGGACCTTTGCAGCAGATTTCTCAGGCTTTGCTGGAATAGGGTCTCCTGAGGTCTACACAGGCTTTGGAAAGGTGTACAACTCCTCTACCTATTCTATTACCATCTCAATTCCCCTCTCCCTTCCCCTCAATGCACTAATATTTTAGTCATGTATCTTCCCAATTTTGGCTTTTCATCTTATTATTAACTAGTCCCAGGTTCTACCTTTCAGACCTCTCTTTAGATCACATCTGGGACCAAGACATCCAGGCTCAATGTCCTTCACTAAGAAGAACCTGTCTCGTGCCTTTTGACTGTTTTCCCAGTATTTTCCCATTTTTAAGCACTTGGAGCTCTTCCTGTCCTCAGTCCTTCACCTCAATCTTCTTACCCTGTTAATGCTATTTCTCTCTCCCAGTTTCTCCTTCCATCCGTCTTTTACCCTTCACAAAACCTATTCCTGTCTGACATCACCAAGTTATTCTTTTCCAGTCCAAATTGTCCTTCCCATGCTCAATGTTCTCTTTTGCCAGCTCCTGTTTCAGTCATTCTTGCTTTGCTTCTGCAACCTTATTTTTTGGTGACTGTCCTTCCCCTTCCCTCTTCCTGTTCTCTGCTGCCTATTAGGGACTTGGTTCCAGTCTCCTTGCTCAAAAATTGTCTGTTCTTCCCATATCCTCAGGCTGCCCTTCCCCATATCTACTGAAGCCTACTCCTCTCCAAAAAAAGGCACCAGAACTTTTTTATGTTGCAAGATGATCTCCCCATCCCTGGAAGTGTTCAAGGCCAGGTTGGATGGGGCCCTGAGCAACCTGAGCTAATGAGTGGCATTGCTACCCATGGCAGGGGGGTTGGAATTATCTGATTTTTAAGGTCCCTTTCAACCCAAACCATTCTATGATTCTTGAAAATGGCTCAGTGATTTGAGCTGTCTTATTTTGACTGCAGTCCCCTCCCCTCTCCCCAGCTAATTCCCCTACCACAGGAAAATTTAGCCCAAATAAAATTTGGAAAATTATAAGCGATGGAAATTGTGATTTTAAGGGTACTGACATGCAGCCTTAAAAACAAGTGATATCAGTATTTACCTTCAGTACCTCTGGCATTTATCTGCATCGTCATTAAAACAGACAGGCTAGAAGCCTGTACCAGCCTATTCCTTGTGTTCAGTGCTACCACTAGGGATCCCTGGGAGCATGCTCGAAGAAGTGCTGAAATTCTGACATGATGGAATTGGCAGCCTCATAACATCAGTCACAAGAAGCCAGGGAGGAACTGCAGGCTTAGAGGGTCTCTGTCAGCACTTGTGTGCAGGCACCTGTGTAAGAGCTTTGACACCCCTGCAGTGCAGTACAAGATACTGTGTGTACTCCTCTGGCTGGCACTGCTTATCTTTAGGACTCACATCCCCTTTCTCAGGAACTTGTTTGCCAGAGGTCTCTGTTTCTTGCAGTTCATTCCTTCCTGATAGAGGAATTCATTCCTTCCTGCATTATATACATCATGCTGCATTACATACATCATGCTTAGCGGCATGCATCCTTTCACAGAGTTGATGCTGAGCTGACAGCTTGGAGAGACAAGGGAAATTGAACAACCACCACTCTGCCTCCATCACTATCTTTGTAGCCAGGAAAGCAATATATCTGAAGAAACAGTTAATTGAATGAGAGGAGATGACATTGCTAGGGACTGTATTACCAGAGGAGTCATATCAGGGCATTCCAATGATTATCTTAATTTCTTCATCTCTTCTGTCAATAGCTGTTGACTTCATTTCATTTGGCTGCCTCTCACTTATTTCCAGAGGCAAGAGGGCAAATCCTGCCAGTGCCACACTGCAGCACTGTGTGCTCCAACTGCAGCAAACACTGTGACATTATGCTGCATTATGCTGAGCCAGCCAGACACTTCGGCTGAGCCCTGGCATCAATGATGTATCAGTGTTTCACTGACTCCCATTCTATTAAAAGAGGTTAACAAGATTGGTGTTCAGCACTGATGTCTCTGTTTCTTATCTGTATGGAATGTAAAGTGCCCATAACTCAATAGCAATTGATACTCCATTTTTTTAAAGATCCCTGTAACTGGTGGCTGATTCCATTACACATTCTCAGTCCCTTAATGTGCTGCTTTCCCATGTGGATACATTATCCTTTACCATTTGCCAGCCTGGGCCTGGGAGCAGAGTGCAGAGGGGGAGGGAAATGAGGAAGCCCAACCTGCTGTGTGCAGTCACACTTCGCCACATGGACATGCGGGGCTCTCACGTAGCTCTGCGTGTGCCACGAACACAGCACATTGCTCATCCCCCAGCAGATTCCAATGATCACCCCACTACAAAGTTTGTAACAGCATCAGTTCTGGGATAAATCTGGGAAAGCTGGAGCGTTTCAGTCTCATTGACAGAGTGGAGTGTAGAGCTGTGTCCCTTCAAGTGAGGCCATTCACCCCTGAATTACCAGGGGCTGGTTCCCAATTGCAAAAAGCGGATGAAAAGATGTTCTGTCCTGGAATTGCATCCCTCTTTTTCACAAAGTTTTCCTTCCAGTGTTTCAGTTAAATAGAGGAAGGGGAAGAATAATTTTCTCCATAAAATGAGAGAATGATGATACAATTACAGCCTAATCAAAATCCAGAGAAATGGGGAGAAGTGGGATGGATATGCCCATGAAAGAGGATTCAATCTTTAGACCTCCAACATACCCCTCTGTAGGAATCACCTGGCACTTTGGTTTAAGTGGAATTACACTGCTTGAATATATACTGCAATTTTGTGTATAAAAAGTATGGAAAAAATGCACACCAGCAACAGGATGAGCACAAACTTTAGTAGCCAAGCAATCATTTTATAGCCATTGGTATCACTGGTAATGTAAATAGACAGACTGCTGATTTAGTTCTGTTCCTTTTTTTTTTTTTTAATTAAAAAAGTTAATTTGCATTTATTTTATTTCTTGGAATCTAGTTTGGATCTCATATTATTTATTGACAAAAATAAATAATTTTGTGGAAATGCTGAATGAAGCCCACCTCCAGATACATTAGGTCTTTTGAAAATACTATATCAAATCCAAATAGTGGTAAGGATAAAGGTTGGTGAAAACATCTGTAGTGGTCTTTTTTCTTTGCAAATTGATATTTTGTTTTCAAACTATAGCAGAAAAAATGCTCTTTGTGTCATATCACAATAAAAAATGCTGAAGGCCTCATAAAAAACCACTGCAAAGTTTTCGGTAAATTGTCATTGCGCATAGATGAACATATATCAAAGTTGTTCATAAATTTCCTGTGCAAACTTTATTTTTAGTGGGAAAAAAAGAGATCAATTTATGAGCTAACAGACCAAATATGTAAATAAATGACATATGCATGCACAGTCAATATCTATATGCAAATATCAGGCATACACTTTATTTCAAAACCTGGTCCTAAAGTGTTGCCAAAAGTGAAAGCATCAAGGTGAAGCTAGGCTATAAAATAATCAAGATCAAATTTTGTCTGTTAATCAGTTTTCTCAGTTCAGTCTCAGTAAGCAGAGGAACAGTTCCACATGTTTGACCTTGCTTTTGTCACTAAAACAATTTCCTGACAAGGTCCTGAAGCCAATTCTCTCCCTGTATCAATTCATGCAATAATTTTCATGCAATGTCCCTGCTTAACTAATAAGTGAGAGCTCTCTCTGCCTTAAGGGAGGTGAATATGAAGCCAGCTGAGTGTCCCCTGTCCAGATATTCCCATGTCCCAGTGTGATTAGCACTGTCTTGTCAAATTTAGCTCTAAGCCATTTGTGAACACCTTCTTTGTTTATAGTAGCACACTGAAATCTGCACAGACCTCTGTGTTTGCTTTTCTGTGTATCCTATTAACAGTGCACTACATTTCAAGACGTCATACTGCAGAAAGCCACAAAAGCACTTTTAATCAATTTAAACCAAATTTTAAAAATTACTTTCATTCTGGAAAAATACTGCTTGGTATAATTCTGAGAAAACAAAACTGGGGTTTAGTTCTACTGTTGTAAATTCAGAGCGCCTGTACAAGAATTTTTGTGCTGCATTTGAAATTCTTCAATTGCAATTTTGTACAAAAATCCCTATAAAAATCAAACCATAGCTAAGCAGGATTGAACCCTGTAAATGACCAGCTATGATCTGCTTGGAAAGCAGTATAAAGAAATTTTTAAAATTTATAACCTTGAGAGAAATTTTCAAAAAGCTGATAACTGATCAAAAGCCCAGCTATTTTTATTATTGCGTAAGAGTAATAAAACCATAAACCACAATAGTTCAGTTTTCATTCCAGTATAATAAAGCACAGTGTATTAGATCCTGATTCCCAGCCTTCTTTTCCTAGAGGCAGTCTACTTATATATGTACAACCAAGAACAACCTTCAACTCAGGACTTTCACTTTTCTTAAAAAGTAGAAATACAAAGAAAGCAGGAACTAAGGGGGAATATTGCTTTAGTTAAATGAGTCAAGAATGCATGAGGGAACTGCCTCTATCAGTCCTCATGTTGAATTCAGAGCTATATATTCCACTACTATATGCAAGGAACCAGTTTCAAGTGTATTCCATCACTCCCATTTCACCAACTATTTGTTCAGCAGCTGTATGTAGCTCCTGCCTGAAGAGATTTTAGCACGATGAAAACATGGCTCAGATAGTAAATTATCAATATACTGTTACTGTGTACAACCTGCAGAAGAGACAAACATGAAAAAGCATCTCCTATGCCTGATTTACCAATTTCTAGCCTGTATTTCAAATGGGAAGATAGCAAAATGTTAAGGGTTTGTTTTGGTTTCATTTTTTTTATGTCAATGATAACAAGTTATTATTGCAAAGACAGACTTCTGTATTTCTCTCAATAAACAGGACTGCATTACTGAACTATAAAGCCAAGAAGACTCGTACAGTGTGAAAATATGCAGGGGAACAACAGCTGTTAGTCATTATTTTCTCCTTATCCTTTCAACACCTCTCATTCAATTTGCTCTCTAATGGGTAAATCACACTTTCTCCCTAGGACATTTTCTCATTTCAGGCAGGTACTAAAAAGAATCCTGAGACAATTAAGAGTCTCAGTCATAGGTCAAAGACACCCCATCTTTTGTTGCTTTCACTGTAGACATTAAAGCTAATTTTTATGCTTTATCAAACAGCTAAAGCTGATGCTGTGTTCTCCTAGCCCTTTGTCACTACTAATGTGATGGAGGATGTTCCTGCTTTTCTTCTTTAGACAGTAAACCTTGCCTCATTTTTTTTCCTTACACAGCCTGTGTTAAATTTCTCAACAGAGAAATGTGAAATATAAAAATCATTGCTCTCACTTCATTTAGGCCAACGAAGAATTTGACATCAGACAGCTTTTAAACATTTCTTTTATGCTTTACCTCATCTGACAAGCTTCACAGTAGCTATTTGGAAAAAGAAGAAAAGCAGAAACAATTTTGCTTATGATCACATTCAGTTTATTGCACAAGTTACTATACATTGCTCTATTCTCTATTTCTTAGCTGTAAGACGAATATGCATTGTAGTTTGAGCCTTTTGTTCACTCTGATTTTAATTAATCTGATTCTAGGTCACAGTGAAAATAAGGCAGGGAAAAACATAAACAACTACAAACATCATATCCTACTAAACTGGATTTTTCACTGGAAAATACATTTCCATTTATTAACTCTTAAAGTCGTAATTATAAATTTTTCCAAGTGGCCACATGGCACAAATCTCCAAAATGACAGAGTATGTCCACTGGTGAAGTTGGAATGTATCACAGCATGCACAAGCTTGAATGTGTGCACTCTTCCAACTGTTTCTTGTTCAAAGTAAGTGGTTTGCTTTTCTTCAGAAAGGCAAGTCAGTCTACATCTGGTTTTGACTTTAAGATGTGAAAGATGAACCTGATTACATTTCCCACACAGCTTCTAATATGCAACATTTTTACAATTGGTACTGCTGGTACTATTTAGTGAAATGGATTGTGCTGAAGATGTTGTGGAGAAGGCACAAGCCTGTAGCTACTCTTTTAAGAGTAGCAGCTACTTGCAGCTACTCTTGGGCAGTGCTAACTCCTTATGCTTCATACAAACGCAAAAAGGCAAAAAACTATTCCAAAGAGTACCTCAATCTTTGTGGTACCTCAGTAATGTGGGTCTTTAATGGGACAATAAATTACCTGGGGTTTAAGCCCTCCTTCAGCATCTAGGTCAGCTCCATCCCATCAACCCTCCTTAAGGCTGGTATTATTACTGTTTACCAGCAGTAATTATAACCTGTTTCTGCCCCTCTCACATGCATCACTGATTGCAATCTCAGAAAGAGAAGGGGAAACAAAAATAATAAATAAAAATAGAAACAAAAGTAAACTCCCTTGGTACCGGGGAACATGGAAATGGTAGGAGCTCAGTGTAAAACCTTGCACGTGTAGCGACAGCATCCAGTGCTGGCAGTGGAATGAAGTATTGAGACCACATGAAAAAAAGAATTAAGGCAGGCACGCTTCCTCGGTAAAAATACCGTATTTTAAAAAGGGTGCGCGTGCATATATACACATATATATATATAACACCATCAACGTTGCTTGACGGGGAACACGTCAGGGAGCGCACTGGGGCTGACGCGTTATTGAGTAAGGACCCCTCCAAAGAGCGTCATGTTCTCCGCCACCCCGGGATGGGATCCCTTTGTCCGTGCCTGCTCCCGCGGGGAGCGGCGGGCGCTGCCATCCGCGGGCGGGTCGCGGTGCCCCCACGCCGTGACTCGCCGCTCCGGGGCATAAACAAACACGGCTGGAACAACAAAAGGCCGCGGCTGCGGCGGCCGGACCCCGCCGCCGGGGCGCAGAGCGGCCGGGCACGTCCCCAGTGCCGCCGCCGCCCCCCGCCCCGTTCCCACAGGGCTGCCCCCGCCCGCCCCCCGGCAGCTGCCATGTGTCTGCTCAAGTGCGATTAGCACCGACTCGCCAAATCCCCCCACGCCCGCTTCCCCTCCCCGGGCCATTTGGGGCATGCACGCGCCCGCGCCCCGTGTTTACACGGCGGCGCCTTCGCGCGGAGCCTTTTTGTGGATGGCGCTGGCAGATGAGCCGGGGAGGTGGGGGCTCCGCGCCGCGCAGCGCCCGCCGCCGGCTATAAAAGCCTCCGGGCCCGCGGGAGGCAGCGCCAGGCGAGCGGCCGCGGACCGGCGGAGGATGGAGGGGGGCTGCCCCCCCCGGGCGCTCTTGGCGGCCCTACCCCCGCAGGGCTACTCGCCCCTCTCCTCCTCCCGGTGCGGGGGGCGGCCCGGTCCTGCCCTGACGGCCTTGCCCTTGCCCCGCAGCCCTGCGCCTTTCTGGAGACCGTGGGTGCCCGCGCCGGGTGAGGCGGCCCGGCGCAGCAGCCCCGGCCCCACAGCGGTGAGTGGGGCGCGGCGCGGCGGAGCATCTACCGCCGGCATCGCCGCACACACGGCCGGGATAGTCCCGGCGGGGAAGGGGATGCTCGGGGAGGGCCCGGTGCCGTGCCGGCGGGCTGACCTCTGCTCTCTCCTCCGCAGCCTCACAGCCCCGGCGGGCTGGCGGAAACCTCCCGAAAGCTGGCGCAGTACACGCACCCCGTCAGGTAAGTGGCAGTCCCCCATCTCCCGCCGCCGGTTCCCGGGGGAGGACCTCGGGGCACCAGGGGCCCGTGGCGCTGCGCGGCCAGGAGGGAGTCCCTTTCTCGCCAGGGTAGTGCCGTAGAACTCGCTCTCCCGCCCCTTTTGTTTCCACCCATATATTTATGTAGATATTAAAGAGCCTTGGGAGTGAATTTGCCATCAATGTGCTTTTGAACTGACAGATCTTTGTGCAAATGATTGCCAGGACTCGTGGATTTAACATCTTTGAGGCGTTGAGGTCCCTCTGTGGTGTGGGACTTATGACACAGTTATATGGTGTTTTTTGGTGATGGTAGAGTTGGCTGAAGCATCTTGCGACTCATTCCTGCGCTCAGGATTAAAAAAGGCAAGGGGGCGTAGTTCCTAGGCTGTGCTGCTGTGCAAACATCCAGCGCCATCCCAGAGCAAGGAAGCAGGTGGAGGCGTGGGAGAGAGTGGCAGGAGGAGAGGGAATGCACTGGCTAAGCCACCATTGCCGAGGAAAGTACTGGTGTAACTACTGCTTTAATGACGAATGGTAGTATCTCTACTGTCAGTTCTGAAAAGGAAATAAAGAAAATAACAGCTGAATCTGTAGGAGAGTCTGTATTCAGAAATGCTGGCAGGTGTTGCAAGGTACTTAAAATAATTGCACAGGTAGTTGTTCCAGATAAGATGCAGCTTTCTTTCAAATCTAGGCTCTGATCCCTCAAATACTGATGCACCAACTAAGCAACTGTACAGGCAGACTTTACTGTGACTGCTCCAGTGCTTAGGTTTGAGTGAATGCTGTTGCATGGAACATTGGGAATGGAGACCCGTTACAAAGCCAGTGTTAGTGACTTTGTGTTGCCAAGGAAGCAGGGTTAAACAGTAGCCTAGAAAGTATTTCCTGTAATTGCTAGAAAGCTATTAGTTCTGTTTCTTAATGCATTTCTATTTTAAACAATCTGTAGCCAGCATTTCATTATGTTTTAGTGTGCTAGTCTCTTGGCTCTTAGGACTTCCATGGTCTGTTCCTTGAAGCTATTTCCAAACTGTAAGCAAGAGAGGATGGTAGTTGAAAAGTAACAGGAACTTGAAGTGTATTAATTGCAATTAATACAATTGCCCTTGCTAACTGTGATCTTATCAGCCTATTTTGTTAATTTCTGGATACAACACCGACTGCTTTAAAATCTACATCAATGGGACATCCTCCTTAAGGAGTCTGTTGATTGGTTTTGGAAACACAGATGAAATATCAAGGTCTGATCACCCTTGGACCTTTATCATTCCTTTGAATTTTACAATGGTGTGAAACAAGTATCAACAACTACCTAGACTGGGGACCTTCAGTAAAAAAACTAATTTGATTCAAATGTATTTTTGATCCTGTTTGACACCCATTATATTCCCTAGGAATAGTTCCAGTAGGGGCAGTACTACTTGGATCAGTAGTACTGTGTGGATACAAAAATGCTGCTAGCAAGGATTTCCTTGCTATTTTCTAAGTCCGTGAGAGACTTTTCTCTCTCACAGAGATAGTGGCAGAGTTCTGTAAACAATGAAACACCTGCAACCTTGAAAAGTCTTGTTTATGGTACAGTAGAAAAATATTTTGACAATGGATGTTCTAGGATTTTACCCATCACCCCCAAGGGGTGGCTGATCCTTGGTCCAGTTAGGCTATGAAGAAAAAGTCTATAAAAGAGTTTGTAAAATAATTAAATAAATCAATCTTGCTGCACAATTCCTGCCTGCTGGATCTTCTCTCCTCCTCCCTACGGATGTGGGACACAGTAACATACCCTAGGGCATTTTAGTAGTACTGTTTATGAGGTACTGGAGTGGGAAGTTTCAGATGCAGGGTCTCGGGCTTTAGTAAAAACTAAAACAAAGAACCGCTGCAAAACTAGCACTCTAAATGCACTTCTATCTCTTCAGATGAAAATAAGAATCCAGAGAATTTTTTTTTCCTAATCAAATGTAGAAAGCAATTTAGTAATTGAGCATGTAAGGAAAATTTCTATAGGATGCTTCTTTTAATAAAATTTCACTTTGGTTTTTTGCATGTCAGCCTCCAAGTACATAATAACAATAAGCAAATCTATTGTATACTTGTTTCAGACTATTTTGGCCCAAATCAAGGTGCTATGATTACTTGTATCAGGAAGCTGAAGCACTTCTGAAAAACTTCCCAGTTCAGGCTACAATTTCCTTTTATGAAGATTCGGATAGTGAAGATGATGAAGATGAACTGGAACAAGATTCAAGAACAGAATCAGGTTGCTGATTGCAGGAAAGGCCAATGCCACTTCTAAGATGTAATTTAAACTTAATATAAATATGTATTATAGTATTTTTAAAGATAATTTATTTCTATGTAAGTTATTCTTAATAAAATTGAGATGTCTTGTAATTTTATCTGAGCCTTTCTCCTTTGTTCTGTTCTTGTCCTGGTTTAAGTGGGGAAGGTATTGATTAGTATTTTAGTATCTGGGGTCCTACAGTTTGCAGATCATAAGTTGAATTTTTGAAGCAGAGAACAGATGCCTTACTTTGAAGGCTCTATGGTTATGTTTCTCAAAGTCTGAGGACACAAGGAAAGTTTGTTATTGTGATTTAGTAGGCTCCATATGGAAGTGTATCGAGGAATCATTGGATTAAGTATTCTAATTGTTTTGTGCCTGCTGTTACAACAGAGTTTCAAGCATTGGAGAAGAGACAATATAGCTGTTTTCTAATTGGAGAAAAGAGCCCAAATTCTAATCTAGTTCTTGCTGTGTAGAGGTGTTTGCCTCAAGTCAGTTGTGCTCTCATGTACATGTACTGTATTATACATAAAAGTGGGAGTTTCATACTCCATTTGTCCATAAAGTGGATATCAAGAAATGAGAAGAAGGTCTAATTGAGTTGTTATAATCGTGATCTTGGTTTTAATAATTGAAGCAAAGCTTGGTACCAATCATCGCGAAGGCAAAAGCCCCTAAAAGAACAACAACAAAAAAACAAATCCAAAGCTTTAAATTAAAGGCCAGTGCCTCTGTCAGGTAGAGCCTGTGTACTTACCTGGATCTGCCCTTGCGTGAGTGCTGTGTGTGCTGCTGCAGGCCGCGTCGGCTCAGAGTGCCGACACCATCCAGGGAGTGCTTGCCCCGTCCCATCTGCTCCCAGAGGCCCTGCTGCAGAACGGAAGCGGGCCGTCACACAGAGCCTTCTCACACTTAACCTTCAGAGCGTGGGCTGCAGCAGCTGTGTCTGTCACAACCTCCCAGCCTAAGCACCTGCCGCTGGGACACCTGGACGGAAAACCAACCTTAGCGCAGGGGCAGGCACCCCTACCACCCCCGGGGGCGACAAGGCGGCGCACGGGGTTACGCCCTGCTCCTTGCTCACAACCATGTCCAGTCCCAGGCGGTCTCCCCGGCGCCAGCCCCGAGCCGAGGCGGCCCGCCCTGCTCCCGGCCGGGCCGCGGCCCCGCCCGCCGCGGCGGAGCCTGCGCGCTGTGCCCCAGCGCTCCGCCCGCCCTCCCGCCGGGGCCCGGCCGCGGCCTGGCCCGGCAGGATGCTGAACGTGACGCCGCCGGCCTTCCCCGCGCCCGGCTCCCAGCAGCGAGCGGCAGCGGGTGCCCGCAGCAAGGTAGGGGCGGCTCTGCCGCTGACTGTCGCTTGGGGGATCGTGAAGGACACCCGCGTTTTCCCCCGCTGCGCCGGCTGCCTGGCCTGGCCCCGCCTGGCCGAGCTGCGGTGGTTAGGGTCGGTTCCCGGTCGGTTCCCGCTGGGGCTGGGCTGCCGCAGGCCGCTCCCCTCCAGCGGTCTCATACTCCAGCGGCCGCCGAGGAGCCGCGGCAAGGTCTCGGGCGAGGGGCCGGCTCGGCTGCGTCGCTGGAAAGCGCTTGGTACTTCTCGTTTGAGAGGGCGGCGGTGATAATGCTTCCGGTACTGCCTGCCCAGGCTGTGCCTCCTGTGCAGAGATGAAGACTTTCACCTTGGAATTATTGCGTGCAGCTTATGCTTTATGTGTTGGATCTTCTTCTTTGGAGAGGTTTTGAGAACACTTGTCTGCAGACCTCGCTTAGACAGCAGACATGGACTAAAGTAGCATTAAAAGATGTGGGTTTATCTATGTACGCTTTAGGTTTTTTGCTTCTCTTTTTCCTGTGGTTTTGTACGACCGCAGTTCTTTAACCCCGTTTCCTGCTGTTAAAGTTTGGATCAAAAGGGTTCTCAGACTGTGCTGCTGTTGAAAAGGAAGGTGTTAGACCCCCTGAAGATCTTGCTTTGCCTTTCAGGGCAGGCCATGGAAATACTTCTCTGGAAAGCTACCAGACTTCTGTCCCAGCTTTCTCTGGGTGAGGCTTCCAGTTGCTGTAGGGCTTGTGGAAAGTCTTTATGAATGCTGTGAAGGCAAACCTTGTTTTACCTGACCATAATTTTTAAATCTCTTTTCTTTATTGCTCCTGGGTTTCTAGACTGCATCTTAAATGATTTACCACCACAGGCAGACTTCATATCTTCAGTTTGCTTTGGGAAGAGTCATCTGAATGTTTGTTGATATTCAGTAATTTCTATGTCTGTGTTACTACCCACAATGCTTCCTTAAGCACCCTTACTATTGAGTAGGGCTCCCAAATATCAGTGAATAATATGAGTTGGGTTATTTCTTTTTTCTTTTGTCTGAGCTCTCCTATGGAGCTTAGAAAAGTGTATTGAATGGCTTTTTCTTCCTTTAGAGTTTGAAGTTGTTTGTACATTTGTTATTTTTCAGGTACCTTTAAAACCAGGAAGGAGTCTTATGGATTGGATTCGGCTAACTAAAAGTGGGAAGGACTTGACTGGTTTGAAAGGGAGGCTGATTGAAGTGACTGAAGATGAGCTCTCTAAACACAACAAAAAGGAGGACTGCTGGATATGTATAAGAGGTCAGTCGCTGTGATGTTACTTCTGTGTTTTTTACCTGGCTTCTCTTTTCTGTACTTAAGGAAGAAGCAACAAAACCCAAACGACAACAACAAAAGCCACATGCCAAAAGAAAACTATGCACGTCCTGTGCTTAGGCCAGGTGTAATCGTGACATAATTGGGCATAACTTCAAGTAAGAGATTTTGTGTTACAAAGATTTTCTTTGCTTTCAAGCCTTTCTAAAGAAGTCTTTTAAATGGGAGTGTTTTATACCTATTGTATAGATGCCTGTGAAAATAATAAACCACAAGATTTTAGGTAATGTACCGAATAAAAAGGGCTTAGCAAGAAAATAGGAGTCTGAAAATGCTGACATGTACGCTCCTCAGTCTTGGGCAGTTTATTATTTTGAGCAGTTGACTATTTTTAGGGATTGCTTTAGAGCATCCATAGGCATATAAATATTAAAAATACTACTTAAGTGTGTAGAATGGTCTTTAGGAAATAATACTTAGTAATGCAAATGACTGTTGCCGCACAGAGCAACTGTACTCTCTGTCTACAATAACAAATACCTGTAGTAACTATGCAATTCTATTTCTGTTATTATTTTAATGACATTTCAGCTCAGAAGTTGAATCATACGTTACACATTTAGCAATGGTCTGGAGCAATAGCTGTGGCTAGAAGAGTATTTTCAGAGTTGCAAATGAAGTTCCTAGTGGTCCTACAGAAAGGAGTAAAATGTTTGCTCTGCAATTTAATCATTTAGAGGCTAAAATACATAAATATCACCTTAAGTTTGTTAGGAGATAACACTAATCTCTTTGAAGATAGATTAAGAAGATCAGAGTAGCTAATGGGGCATTTCTATAGAAAAGTGGTTCTGTTAGTGATAACATTGATCTGGTAAGGAACAGTATTGATATTTGATAAAATGTCATGTCTGAACTTCAACAAAGAAAGTTAAGAATTTCCATGTGAGGGTGATTGTATTATTGTTGGCCGTTAAAGGGGATGAGAGTGAAAGTAAAAGTAACATGTTACTCAGTACTGGCCTTTGAGCAAAATACTAGGATTGTTAATTACCTGTGCTGCAGTTGCATGTGCTAGTGAAGAGAGAGGAGAGCTAAAGAAAATCTTGTTTGCTATGGACATCTGTTCATTTTTCTCTCTGAAAAAGGGACATCTACTGCAGACAGAATTACTGCTTAAAAATGCTTCTGTTTTAGTTTTTAACTCATCCTACCTTCACTGTATCTCTGTTTTTTTGCACGAACTCCATCAAGCTGCATTTGTATCTTTCCTTAAATTTTTCCACGTCTGCCTTTTCTTTGTTCTTGGATGACGAGTGAAAAAACCGTCATAACTGAAAATCACGGTGGATTATCTGTAGCCCTCATATGT
This sequence comes from Corvus cornix cornix, assembly GCF_000738735.6. NCBI lineage: Eukaryota > Metazoa > Chordata > Aves > Passeriformes > Corvidae > Corvus > Corvus cornix. Next base: position 80,216,728 of record NC_047056.1, on the reverse strand, counting down.
GGAGAGGTAGTAAAACAATATAATTATGGAAAAGCTAAATGAGGTCTCTGCATTGGCAGTTAGACTGTGTCTCTATATGAAAGAGCAGAAACTCATGAGAGCAATGTGAAATAAAAGAACAACAGGAGATAACTTTGTTCAAAACCCCAGTGTGATCAAAGAAAGCTGTCATATAGGCCACAAATTTGCGTATAAACGGGGGGTTCAGGAGAGTTTAAAAAAGCATGAAGGGTATATAAATGATAGTTCTTCTGCTCCAGCAAGTTTGATGGTAAATTTGAGTAATATTCAGGAGGCCATGACTATGCAGATACTTTATTGTGTGCAGTAATTACAGCTGCACACAAGATGGCACAGTGAATACAGCCATCAGAAGAGCAGGTCAGTAAAGGGTACTGAGATCCTTCCTTTACTATTGACTGTGTCTTTGTTGTTGACTGGGATGGTTGTTCTTGCCAGCTAGGATTGCCCCAAGTATATCTGCCCCGAGGCTCAGTGCTGAATGCCTTTCTCTCCTTCTGAAGTAATTAATGTGCACTTCCTAATGTCTTGAAAGCTTTTTCTGAAAGTACTGCCACAGTTGTACTTCTGGTAGCTTCCTGTTTTGATAATGTTAAATATCTTCAAATTTTCGGCTAGGTGGGGATGCAATAATCATGTTAACAGCAATATGTCTCTGGTTAAATCTGTGTATAGCTGCATTCTTCAGCCTCCAATAACCCAGTTGCCTAGCAATAGTAATTATCTTTCATAATTTCAGACCTGTGAGGAAACATTGTTTTATCTCGTTGCAAGTGTCGAAACACTGCTGAGCCCTTTTACTGGGACAGATTGCTACCAGAGTTGTAAACGTTTAATGAACACAAGCTATGTTAAGTTTCTTATTTTGCTGAATTGAAAGAATGGAAGCTTTGTTGCTGATGGCGACAGTTTTTCCTTGTGTGAGACACGTTGTTCCTGTATGCATTTCATTCCATGATGCTGTTGGGTGGTAGGGAAATAACTACGGCAACACTTCAGGGATAACTTAATTGGAAAAGAAACTAAAAACAATTCTGTGCACTAGCTGGTTCAATTTTGTCTCTTTTTAAACCTGCCCGTGGTACTTTTACCCTCTATCTAGGATACGTCATGTTCAATTTCTAGGTTGAAGTCTTAAACTAGAGCAAGTGGTACAGCACTGTAGGATTGGCATCTCCATGTGATAAGATAGCTCTTGTGCTCTATACAATTGTGTCACTTATGTTTCTGTTTTTGTGAAGTCATACTGTTTGTTCTAATTATGCTGTCTGTCTACTAGTACATTCTTTAATTTGTGCTAACCTTTCCATTGTTTTTGGAGACAGGAGTGGTTGTAGAAATGCTGCTCATATGCTTTTAAATTATATTTTCTTCAGGATTTGTATATAATGTCACACCATACATGGAATATCATCCAGGTGGTGAGGATGAACTAATGAAAGCAGCAGGAACTGATGGTACAGATCTCTTTGATCAGGTGAGAACAACTGGCAGCAAACGACACTTGCTCACCATACTTTGAAAAATGCATGTTTTGTGATTATTTCTAGGACATTTCAGTGGAAACCTTTTCAGTCCTAAGGAAAGGCAGTGGGTCACTGCTCAGAATGACACTTTTATGTGCTGAAAGAGACATGTAGTTTAAAATTTGTATCAAAAGACCATAATAAACATCATGGTCATTTTATGTTGTTAGAATTATGCTTCAATTAGAGTTCTTTTTTAGCAGAAATAGCAATAAAGCTAGCAACAATTTGAGATACCACCTTCTTAATAAATTGCTGCAATGACTAATTAGTGTTGTTGGAGAGACCTATTTTTCCAAGAGCTTTCACTTTTTGCAAAATGCTTGTAGAATTCCTTGTCTATTTACTTGGCAGCTGCGTTATCAGAAAAAATGCTAGAGGTTCTATTTACTGGTGAACAAGTCACAAGATGAGAGTTGGTCTCTTATTTGTGTACTGTTTCTTTAAATGTTTTGAAAAGACTCAGAAAATAAAGGTTCTGCAGCATGGGTGGGCTTTCTGCAAGGAATCACTTGCAAACTTGTTGCTGTAAAATGTGATTCACTGAGTTGGTATTTTTTAGAAACAGACATTCTTTGACATTTCCATTACTCACTAGGTTTAGCTGAGAAACTGGGAAAGAGCAGAAAAGAAATCTCCTCTGTTTCTGTTACCTCTTTATATTTTGTGCATCAGAGTATGTTATGCCTGTATTTGAAAAATGTTTTTAATGAGGTAAATAAAGATGAATAATGTTTTATCTTTGTTGAGTTTATCCTTGATTAATCCTTTCACAAATGAAGTGTTGGATTTGGGCATAATTCTTTGTTTTCAAGAAATTTGTAGTATCAAGCTGTGGCTTGGAATTATATGGCTGGGTCGTTACATGATGTCCTTGAAAACAGGAGTCTTGACATCAAGAATATGTGGGGAAGCCCTTGTAGTTGTTCAGATATGTGCTTGCTACCATTTTTTTTTTTTTTAGGGTTTTTTGTCATGGGACTGAAAGCGGGTTTAGATCCTGAAACTATGCTTTTTCACTTTTATTGTTTCTGGCTTATGACTTTCCTGTTACCTGAGGCATTTGTTTTCCCTTCTGCTTTCTGTGTCTGTCAGATACTGGTCTTTTTTTGAGAGTTTGGTAGGTTGCTAGTGTTCCCCAAATTTCTGGAAAAATTAACTGTCATTCATAATTCTTCATTTCTTTCTGTTATCTGTATATGAGGAAACTACAATTTGTTGATGGGATTCTTTATCTCGTCTCCTCAGCTAGTCCAGATTAAAGTTCTTATTTTTAAATCTAGATACCATTCAAATTTGTCATGCAACACTTTGTTTCCTTTTCTCTTCTTGTGATGTTATCCTGGATGCCCTATCAGAATTCGCTTTTCTGCCATCCATTTCCTCTACAAGTTCTCCAGTTCTGGTCTGTAAAGCTACTGCTTTTTCTTCACTTTATTTTACTTTTTAAAATAGGGAATTTCCAAATGATTCAGTGATAGTAAGACAGAAGCAAACAGAAATACACCAGCTTGGTAGGAGGTGTTTGTTTGGCTTAACTGTTATTCTTTATGTTTGTTTCCTTAATCCCTTTTCCCTTCACTTGTCTAAACAAGACTAATAAACGTTGTGGTAATGACAAGGTCTTTGTTCTGTTAGTTGTGTAGCATGCATCATAAAAATGCTCTTCTGAAATATATTCTGTAGCTCAAGGTTATGATGTTCAGATATTGAAAAGCATAAATGAGTAAATTAACCTATTGCTACTTTGTTCATAATCCTATTTTTTCATTTAATTCCATGATACCTGTAATAGAAGAACAAATAAGTACTGAATGATGTAATAGTGACTTCTAATTTGTTTAAGAAATAATCTGCTAAATGAATTCTATTAGTCAATGTACAAAAATGAACTTTTTTATTTCAGTGCATAGAAAAACATAGTAAGAATTCCAAATTTTATGAAAAAATATTTTGTTAATGTAGGTTCATCGTTGGGTCAATTATGAATCAATGCTGAAGGAATGTCTTGTTGGGAGAATGGCTGTCAAGCCTATTGGTGCTCCAAAAGGTGAGGGTTTTTTAAGAATGAAATATTGTCTATTATACTTTATTCCAAAGTTATCTGGAAATTGTGAGAAATCCTAAATCACCTCATATTTATGAGGAGAGTCTCTATTCTTGCATAGAGTTGAAGGCTTTTGCATATATTAATTTTTTTTACAGCAGATACCTGAAGATGAAATTGTTGTATAGTTGAAGACTTTTATAAGTAGTGTACTGCTACATTTTTTCTTTTGTTTTTAGTCATTAGAAAACAGCTATGTGTGTTATATGTCTGTGTGGGTAGAAAAGACCTTTTCCTGCCCTGCTCTCCTCCAAGATGCCTCTTTGTTCTTCTTATCCCAGAGGGCAAACTGTCATAAGCAGTTCTCATCATGAAATAAAAGTCAGTATTTTCAATCTGGTGATTCTAGCACCTTACATACGTCTGGCAAGTTACATACATATTGAGATATTTGAATACACTTTATGGGCAGTTATTCTTTCCAGAACACTTTATTGGGTCCTTTCATTTGAATTTACCTTGAGAAAATTTTGCTGATGCAACAGACTCCTCTGAGCCAGGAGAGTAAGAAATGTAGTATAGTCTTAGAATGTGGGTGATGGTTTCCAGAAACTTTAATCTTCAGTCTGTCTTTCAGTTTGTAGACCACAGCCAAAATTTCCTATGCCTGGGAAGCAGACACTGTTACTCAGTATTGACCCTTAGCAAAACTGCAGTGAAAACATGAAAGGATTAATGATTACAACTATTTTTTTCCAATTCTGTGGCATCCTTTAGTTCACAATTTCAGCCATTCTGTAGCTCTTCAACTCCTAAAAAGGTGCTCTGCATGCTTGCTTAATGCTTAGATAACATCATCTTAACAGTTACGTTGAGTTTGGTCTGTGCGTGGAGTAGTATTTTACATCTCCATGATGCTAGGTAGCTAATTCCAGGATGGAACTTTTAAGGTACATGCTGCAAAGTATGGAGAAACCTCAGCAGCATGACCACCTCACTAAGTTGAGGCATTACAGAGACATTAGTGCTACTTTGTCAGGTAGAAATTTAATTAGTTAGAAATTTAATAGTAAACATGAATTTTGTTGATTTTTATTAACCTAACCTTTCTGCAACTGGAAGGAATTCTTGTGACAGCCAGTCAGTAAAGCATAAAGATATCTTTGCCCCTGCTGTCTCTGGCAGTCCCTTCTCTGCTGTTCACTTTTTCTGCTTTGTTTTGTAATTATTTTGCTATCCATTTTGCTGCAGTAAAATTTACAGAATAAAGGTTGTCAACTATATAAAACCAATTCTGTTGCCTGTGTCACTTTTAGCCATTTCAGATTTGAAAAAAAGTAATTTTGTTAATAAAGAATCAAGCTGATTACAGAACTACAGAGTCATTTAGGTCGGAGAAGACCTCCAAGATTGAGTCCATCCTTTGAAGAGCCACCACCTTGTCAACTAGACCATAGATTAAGTGCCATGTCCAGTCATCTCTTGAACGGTTCTGGGGATGGTGACTCTACCACCTCCCTGGGCAGGCTAATATAATACTTGACAGCCCTTTCAGGGAAGTTCTTCCTGATCTCCAACCAGAACCTCCCCTGGCACAGCCAAGAGGCCAACCCCCACCTGGCTATAGCCTCCTTTCAGGAGTTGTAGAGAGCAGTAAGGTCCCCCCTCAGCTTCCTCTTCTCCAGGCTAAACAACCCCAGCTCTCTCAGCCACTCCTCATAGGATTTACACTCTAGAGCCTTCACCAGCTTTCTGGCCCTTCTCTGGAACACTCCAGCACTGGACTTGCTGAAATCCTTCACTGTAAAATTCTCAACGTTTACTCTGATTCCTCAAAGGTTGTGTATCCTCCTCTTTTGAATTATCAAAAAGTGATTTACTTACTTCCCTATTAACCAGCAGTAATTCTAGTCTTTTATCCTTCCAGAAAACCATATTCTGTGAAGTTTGCATTTCAAAATAGAAGAATAAATTACTAACTTAAGGTGCATGTTTTTGAACAGAGGATTAAATGGCCCCTTAAGTGTAGAGGGAAGACAAGACTTGAAATTATGGATTACATTGCTTTCTTTTTGTGACAGAGAGTGAGTATTAAGTAGTAGGAGAAACATTGGTACTTGCTGTTCGGTGCAATCTCAATACAGAGCAAGGATGGCAGATTTTTTTTGTTGGGGCATTGCTGGAAGATTTGTGGTTGTTTAGCTTAGGGTTTTTTTCCTGTATTCTGGTGATTTTTTGGGAGATAGTACAATGGTTTGCTTACTGAACTGCTTAAGGAAGCTGAAGTTTGTCCTTACACACTCTAGATTATTTTTTTTTAAGAAAGAAGAGTCTTTTGAAAATGCTGGTGATACTTAATGTTTTGTCAACTTGTATTTTGGGAATACTGCTTCATGCTTTGGTAGTGACTAATAGGAAATTCTGAAGTGTCCCTTCTGTAGTGTTACGGTGGGTCTTTGCACTGAAACATGTAGTGTTTGTACTTGCTGAGAAGGCCAGTGCAGTACCAGGTATGTAATATATGATTTCAGAATCTCCCTCATCAAACCTGTACAGCATTAAACTGCTTGCTGTCCCTTCAGGGAGCTCAGCTGTAAACATTATCACAGTTGTCTGAAATACTTTAATACTGCTGATGTTTCCACGGACATGTTAGTGTATGTCCCTATGCTACTTCAGTGGTTGCTTGGGAGTCAGAATGCATGTTGTATTATTGTTAATTCAGCTAGATTAGACTGAGAGCTCAGATGTCATCCAAGGAAGAGAGGTCGGGCTCTGCCTTTGATGTGTCTTGTGTGGTCCTTAAAATTGCAGTGCTGATTTCTGTGCAGTGTGTTAAAATGTGGTGAAACGAGAGCAGACTTCTAAATACAAAAAATTACCTCTGATTAGAAAGAAGTTTCTGTGAGCAACTTGCCCATCCTGGCAGAAACCATAAAGTGGTGTATAGCAGAATATTCAGACAACTGTTGTCTTAACCAAAAATATGTGGAGTATTTTCTTTTTACCATACAATGGCACAGTATGAAAGCCTCTGATGAAGGTTGTTCTTGAAGAGCTCTCGAGTAACTTTGGAATATTGTGTGGTTGGTGCTTTGCTCTAGGAGCCTTCCTTAACGTCTCTCTAGCATTTTTCCTCTAACCCTGGGTGGTGTGATGCAGGACACTGGGAAGGATATGGAAGAACAGGGAAGAAACATTTCTGTTTTGGCTTTCATAAAAGGGAGGAGAAAGAAGAGATTTGTTTCTCCCACCCGAACTTGGCTCCCATAAGAGAGAATATAAATTGGGCCTTTCATATTGGGACACTCAGAGATGTGCAATGTAGAGAAGGGCAGAAAGGGGCCAAGGTATAACCAGAGGACTAGTTTCTCCACAGATTTACTGTGAACAGAAGGACATGTGGCTGAGAGGTGCAGTGCCTTTCCCATCGAGTTGAGCACCTTATAAATGAATTGACACTGTGTAATTCACTTGCTTGGTCTTTCTTTTTTTATTTTTGTTCTGCTAGAGTTGGTTGGTTTGGAATAGTTGTAGAGTACTGTAGAATAAATGCAAAACTCAGATAATAACTTGAAAATAAAATCGTTTGGTGGAGGGAGCTTATAGAAATATTTTCTTTTTCCTGTGTTCCTGCCAAGGATTGGGTTTAGATTTCTAAGGATTGGGTTGGTCAGATTTGCAGTCCACTATGTGATGTGATGTCGTGAGACAAGTGCCATTGGAATTCTTACCAGATTCAGTGAGCTTCTTAGCTATGAAGTTTATAATTGCACAAGATAATCTGTGATTTTTTTTTTTTAAGTGTCAGAGTTCTTGCATTTCCTATTCTTTAGTAATGTACCTACTTGTAATGTACCAATTTTTAATTAGACATAATCTTTTGGAATGGTAAACAGTGCTGCATTTATTTATTGCTTCTTGATGTCTGAAACATCCTGGTCATTCCGTTAAGCCTTTTGGAAGGTTTATTGGGAGATCCTTACTTTGCCTAATTTAGCATGATGTGGGCAAATACTGTAACTTCTTAACTGTTGTCCTTGTTGTTTTTTCTTAATGCTTGCAGAGATTTCTGCTGCTGTGTCTGAAGACAAGAAACAGCTTAATGGTAAGTTTTCACCTGGAGTGAAGTGGGGAGTCGATCTGAAACTTATGTGAATATCACTGAATGAGCAGTATTTACCCAAACTTCTCTCTCTTTGCATTCAAATCCAGTGCTGAGGCAGTAGTGATCTGTAAGAAATTTCAGAAGGCAAAACCCTAACCAAGTATTGTGAATTCTGTGTTTGAAAGAATTGTAAGACTGCAGTAGAGTAGTATAGATGTGGGAGGTGTGGGATGGACTAAGAAGGTCAGCTTGTCTGTGAAATGCCTGGAAGATTTTCTGCCCAACTCTTTTCTATCCAGTCAGGTCTTACACTTGTTTGGCTGGATCTTTTTTTTTTTTTTTTTTTTTTTTTTTTCAAAGTGAAAATTTTTTATTTTCTTCTAAGCTTCATGAAGTTTTTGTCAGCCCATTTCTTCAGTCTCTCTGCATCCCTTAATAACCTTAACCTTTAACGTTTTGCCTGTTTGCATGATTTGTTATTGCTCTGACTGGAAGAGTGTGTGCCCTATATTTTTGCTAGTGACTGTGTGAAACAGTATGAGCATTGCCTTTTCCCCTGCGAGTGCCAACTGTAGCTAGCCTCCAGTTGAACTTTGTGTGCTGATCACACCTTTTGTGACTGGCAGTTCTACTCATTTTCTCTCGGTGTTGCAATCCACCTGTCAAACCCAGCTCTTTCCAATGTGGCTGTGAGGATAATGTAAGAATATTTATCGCTAGCCTTGCTGTCCCGTGGGATTGTGCAAAGCAGTCCCGTGACACGCAGGGTTGTAATTCTGCTGTTCATGTGGTCACCTTAAACTCTTCATTTCATGTCTGCCATCAGCCTTTGGCTTCACCCCCAGCTTTTCTTGATTTATGATCACCATGACTACTAGAGCACTTTGCTTAATTGGTTCACTGATCACCTGAATCATTGTCTTTTTATTGCAGCATGAATCATTGTTTTCATGTAGCCTCTTACAGTATTTCAAAATAATTCGTAAATCACTTGGTTTGCCAGAATGTTCTATTTTATTGTGGCTGTTCATATATTTCTCTTGACTTGCAAAAGCAAATAGAAGTGTGTATGACCATGGATTCCTGTTATCTGTGGAGGCCAAGTAAATCATGATGTGTGTCCTCAAGAAAGGCTTAGCTTTTGAGAAGGCTTTTATTAGGTGATTGGTTTTCTTTTGCAATGATCTGACTGCTCTGCCATTTAGCTTCCTTGGCAGCTGCAGATGGTGTGTACTTAGGAGTAATTAAGGATCAAAGAATAAGTAATTCGACTGAATTTTAATTGCTTTGGATTAATTCCCTGATCTGGGTGATCAAATAGTTTTGACAGATTGGATTAGACCAGGGTGGTTCTCTTTGTTTTCATCTACTTCCCACGTCGTGGAGCCACTCAGTTATGGTGTTTAAGCTTGTAGTCATACTACAAAACTTACTGGCATTTAGAAGATAATAATCTGGGTAACTGAGAATTCATGTGCTAATTATTTTATGCCTAGCCATTTCAGGTTTGCAAGGCTTAACTTTGAATGGGCTTGAAACCAGCACTTACCAGCTGTTCAGTCTGCAACTTCCTCCATCATCATTCTGTTTAGCTTCTCGGTGTTAAAATTGATGCAGGATTGCAGTTGTTTATCTGTCTCTGTGCTTGAGATTTTGCCAAATACGTTCAGTTTCTTTTATGCCAGAGGTTAGTACAATTGACATTTTGAAAGACTGACCAACTGTTGCTTCCCAGCAAAGGCTGTTTCAGACTGTTTCATGTAGTTAAATATTTAAAGTGAGTATCTGAATTCTGTGGAAATTCCTAGCAAAGTGCTGTGTAGAAAGCTTAGGGCTGATACCTTTGCTTACATGCTGACATGAAATTTTACTTGTGAATTAGGTTAGATCAGACATCTCAAATTGAATTTATTCATCTGAATTGTAGAAACAAATAGTTCTGTTAAAGGAAAGTCGTTCAGAAAATGTTTTTGTCTTTTTGTGCCTCACTATCACAAAATGTTAAAACACAAGCTAATAACAGATGAAACTGAGAACAACATAGGTACTGTGGTGTATGGAACTCTTAAGTTCTGAAGTAGAGCTCCATGTTCTAGGACCCTGCTCTCCAGGGAAGAATGCTGAATAAAAAATAAATACAAAAAGTACATAGTCTGGCTACCTGTGGAAATAAGGTCACTAAATAGTGTTGGCAGACACTTAGAACATTCAATTAAAAAAAACAAAACCACAAACCCCAAACATACCTGAGTATTATTTATATTAAGCAAGCATCCCAGAAAATATTTTAATGACTCTCTGCTCTTTCCAGGTGTGCTTCCTGAGAAGAAAGTACTGGCTTCTTCTGCTAAAGATTTAGGTCCGAGGTAAGCCTTTGTCTGTTATTATCTGTTGAACATTCTATTTAAGAATTCTGTGCAATTCTTAGTAAATGCAGGCAACTGCTTCCATGGTTAGGTCTTGAAGTTTCAGTTAAATGAGTATTTGTCATTACTATCCTTGTGTAAGTAGAAAATGTGAGATTCAGGTTTAAAGAACTTGCCAAAGGTTATATGGGCAGATGATGGTTCTTTGCTTGTTCTGTTGATTCCTAACACTTGTGCTGTCTTGCATTGTATACAAATGTATGGCTTATGTTTGCAGGCTCCTCAGCTTTGCTTCTTGAGAAAACTCATGGAAAGTGATTCCAACTGGACTGACTACTTTCTTGACTTAAACTAATTTGTCCATAAACATCTGAATTGCCATTCAGTTGCCATTCAAAAAGTGCTTCATTTCAGGCTGGAATATATTAACATGTGATAGCTGCATTCAAGTTTCTACAACATGTAAAGCAAAGCAGGCCCTAAAAGCTCACTGTGATATGCCTGCTGTTGTCACTGAGGTGTCATTTTATTCCATGATGCCTTTGGTCTTCAAGGTGCAGTTTCTCACTTGGCATCAAAATCCCTTGTGAGTGTGTGATCTCTGGGCTAGTTACATGCAGTCATAAAATATTGTGGCTTGTAAACAACTGGAATGAAGTGCTGAAGTGCTCTACAAACCTTGCTGCCTTTCTTCCCATGTGTGTCAGGCATATTCTGGCATGTGACTGGAAGGTGTGCAGCCTAAAATGTGTTGGCTGTCAGGAGGGTTTGCTCCTCCCTCTCCTCCCTCTCTGGCCTGTTTTTCTGGTCCAGGAGTCTAAACAGTAGATGGAAGTTACTTCCTGGCAAGTGTAAGGCCATACAAATAATTAGCATTTGAAGGCTTTCTTTTTTTCTACCTTACCCTGGATTTATTACAAGGTTTGGACTTGGGAACATAGGAATGAATGCAAAAACTTATCTGTGGAGATGAAGGGAACTGTGGTTCTGTGGTATGTGCACCAAATCTTTAACTCTTGGATGTCATGCTGCCTATTTAGTGCTTTTGTCTGGACTCAAGATTTTTATCATCTCGTAAGCAAGGTTCATATACTACAAAGAGAATGCATGTGCTTTTTAAGTAAAACTAATGCCATACAATTTTAACTACAATGTACTGACTATCAGGATGCATAATTAGATAGTTATTTTAGTAGTTTTTTCAAAATTACTGACTTTGGACTTAGTCTTCAAAAGTAGTAAGTAATATGTTTGGCTTGTAAATTCGTTAAAGAAGCTCTGCTGGAAGGCTTGGGGTTAAATATGTTTTTATATGCCCAAAGAAAGTCTATATTTTTTTCTTTATTGTGTTTTTTGTTTTACAGTTATGACTGGTTCCAAACAGATAGTTTGGTCACAATTGTCATATATACTAAGCAGAAGGTAAGTATATTTTGTGAAGGAAGAATTACAAGATCCAGTTGTGATCTAGCTTGAATTCTGGGAGAATTTTACAAAAACTGTTGGTTTTTTTTTCCCCTTGACTATGAAAGGATATGAATGCAGAGTTGGTGATAGTTGACTGTCAAGACAAACGATTAAGGGGAGAGATCATCATCGATGACCACTCATATCTTGTAGAAGTTGGTAGGTACTGTAATTTTGCAGTTGAAAATACTGAATTTTCGTTCTATTTTATTAAAACCCACTTATCAGACCATAAGCATTTTACATGTACCAATTAATATTTTATTTCTCTTTCATCAGAGATTGTTAAAGCACCTTGATGTAAAGTAATTGCGTTGTTTATCAACTCACATCTTCATTTGTTTAGTATGTACTAAACTTCTTACATGCGGACTAAAGTGCAGGAAGAAATTGATTTTAAACTTGTGTAAAATTTTTCTTCAAGTGTGTTTTTTACGATTATTAAAATGCCCTCATTCCCAAGGGCTGGCACAATAATTTACATAAATGCAGATCGGTGGCTTTACATGAGCCATTGTTAAAAGTAATGGGAAAAATAATGCCTTTGTGCATGAGGCTTGTAGAAGTCATGAGTCAAATTTCAAGGCCAGGTAAACATGCATAGCTTTTTATGGTTATTAGTTCACTCAGTATTCCTAGACTATACTTTATGTATATAGGATGGCTGGAATAGAATTTTGTTATTGCTTAACACAGAGTTTGTTTGTATTTATTTCAGACTTGGATCATGCAGTTTCAGAAGATGTGGCTGGTAATTTCTGTCTCTTGCAGCACTTGTGTATCTCTTCTAGGATAGTCCAGTCAGGAGCTGAACTTCCATGATCCTTGTGGGTCCCTTCCAACTCACAATATTCTATGATTCTGATGTCAGAATGTGGAATTTCAGTTTATTTTTCTGACTCATCAGAGTCAAACTTTACAGTTTTACTTGCCACCAGGTCCTGACACAGTCAATCAAACCAAGCCATAACATTAAATATTTTTTCTTCAATTGTGCCATTTGGGCCTGTGAAAGTAATAAGTTGATAGTGCTCTGATCCCTCTTAGTATGACTAAATGTTAAAAGCTAGAAGTTAGTTCTGCTGTGTATTTGTAAACTGTTCTTTGCTTAGACTGGGATTTTCTTGGATTTAATTGTTAATTCAAATGGCCATAAAAAGAAAGCAGTAAGTAGTGGTAACTACCAATTTCTAGTACATGATGACTCCGGGTTTGTGAGCATTTTTCTTGACCAGATGGTCTGTGAAGCTGTCCTGGTTCCACAATCTGTTTAGCAAATAACATGTATTAATTATGCATATCCAGTTAGTGTTTGTTTTAACTGCACTCTATAACATTATAGAAAGGTAGCTGGAAGTACCTTTAATTTGATATTCTAATTTAAGGAATTAATTACATGCGTCTTGAGAAATGAGTAATTGTTCTGAATTTCATTATACTTGACATGTGAAATATTTTTTTGTACAAAGTGTAACTAAAAGTAATAATATGAAATCTTTTCTCTTTTAGTAAATGTTGCTGAAAAAGTAGGGAAAGTAGAGATTATCTTAAGTAAAAAGGATAACATTCACTGGAAAATGCTGGGACAGCCCCGGGAAGGTCATAATACCTTTGTCAAACGCACAGACAGAGGTAAGCAATTTCATGGCCAGCTACCAGCTGTTTTAGGACTTCTTGGAGCTTGTTAGTAATATTTGGTTTTTTCCAGGATTTTCTTTTTCTGTTGTTGTACCTTCATTTCTTTCACAATTGTTGTCTGATCTTGTTGGAAGCTACTCAGGAATTTTCCTTTAAAGGATTTGACTTAGAGGTGGTTTTTTTGCTTTTCTTTGGTTTCTTGCTTTGTTTTGTTCCACAGTGGAGTTGAAGGTGAACCTAATATTGGAAGGTGAACACTGCCTTAGTGTTGTTGCATCTCATGGTTACCTGTGTGCTTAATGACCTCTCTGTCCATATGAAAACCGCAGTAGACCCTGAGGAGAGAGTGCATGGACATGTGTCAATCACTATGGGAGTAACTGGAGTGAAGGGTTAGAAACCTTCACTTCCAATTGTTACTACAGATACAGTAACATCTGTCAATGCTGTAAGGTTGTTCCAGTACACTGCATCTTTGTAACTTGAGCTCAGATTAAATAAGGGACTTCAAATCATGTGTAGGTATTAAAGCCAGCTCTGAATAAGCTGATGTGTCTGCAAGGAGCAGTAAATGTTATATATGGATTCACTTTGCGCTAACAGAACAGTATGAACTTGATGCAGCACCAAAGAATATTACAGTGATCAGTGTGGGTTTGGGCTTTTGTCAGCTAAACTAAAATTTTCTGCAAAATTACAGTGTGTACTATAACCACACTCCTGATGTTATTACCGTCACCTAGTTTCTCAAAAGCCCTCTTGGTCCTCTGTCTAATAATGCTCAAAAATTGACTGTTGGATTATAGTCTGTGTTATTATGTGTGAAAACAAAGCTGTACGTTTTTATGAGCTAATTAAATGTTGCTCACCATCTTGTACACCTCTTACTGGCCCTCAGTTATGCTACGTGGACCTTTAAAGTTGAGAGATTACTGCGCTACAAAAAGGAAGACTGCATAAAAGCACACCTCTCTGGCTACCTTTAGTTTATGTAGAATGTCATTTTCTTTATAAGAGTTTCAGAAACTGTTGAGTCATCCACTTTAATATTAGATTTTTCAATATAACCTCTGTATCTAAGGGGTTGCAGCCTGATCTAATGTGTTGTCCACTGTCCATTGCTCATTTTCTGCCTCCTTTTCGCTTTTTGCGATTACAGAAAACAGAAAGAGAAGATAATCTGAAAGAATAAGAGATATAGAATATAGTGGCTTTATAGATCCATTACAATGAGGGAGCTGGGGATAGTTAGATGCAATTGACAAAAGACATATTGAGCATTAGTAATCTAGCAAATAAATTGATATCTGTAGCTTTTTAATTCCTATTCCAGAAACTCCTATTCTTCAGTTTTTTAATTTTTAAATCTCTAAATTTAAAATTGAGCACGTAAGAATGTTTATAGAAGAAGAATGCTCAGACCTCCGTGTCTTTCCTTCATTTGAACCTTTGCTTTCAGCTCAGCCATAAAATCTACTTGTTGGAGGCTTCTATCCACCTGGTTTAGTTTCAAGTAGCCATTTTCCTTTTCTGCTTAGAGCTGTGCTCCCTTATTCTAAATTGCAGAATTTTCTTTTTTGTTTTCACTTCTGTGGGAGCAAAATAATGTTATGGGTAAAGAAACTCCTATCTTGTGCAGTGTGAACAAAGAAATAATAATTAATAGCTAAAAAAAAAAATGTAAAAAGCGGTTTTATAGCTTTATATCTGGTATTTCTATGCAGCAGTCAATACACGGTAGCATGGATATGTTGCCCTAAATAGTCTGATTTTTTCACTTGAATATTTGTCTCCTTACTCTCAGCTTTACCTTTTAGTTCTAAGGATTATGAGAGTCTTGTGTGAAGACAGTGTAACTAATAATTTTCACTTCTGAAAATTTGGGAACAGAATAGAAAGTAGCTGTGTTATCTTGGTACACATTTTTTATTTATTTTATTCAACTTTTGTATATTAATATTCTTTTGGTAATTTATGCTTTCTAATAAAAGTAATCATTTTACCTGAAATGATTACACAATTCCACTTTGGTGGCAAGGCTGTGAGTAGTAAGTGCTTATGGGAGCACTGATGTTTAAATTCATTGAGTTTTTCTTGTCTTTGAGTTTTTTAGTATTTCTGTGTGTATTGACCAGTTAAAACACTTCAGTTGTATTCAGAGCACAGGAGGAAGGGCTGAAAACCAGTCAGGATTGATACTTGAAAAGTTTACTTTATTTCTTTATTACTTGTTCATATGACAGCATTCATGAATGAGTTCATAAAGGAGGGATGTGTGTCCACCATATGTGCAGAAACATCTATACTTAAAGGTTATTTAATATTTAGTTTCAAAGCAGATGTTGAAATTCTGCAAAAAAAGTGATAAAGGTCTTCTTCAGGGCCAGTGACATAATCCAGAGATGGTACTGGAAGCCTTTGATAGCTTTGTGATATGAAGAAACAATTAACATAAGCCCCTCTTTCTATTTCCATAGGCTGGGAAAGTCGTACTCCCACATAAATTACCTATGTACTCTCAAATTCCTTCTGAGTTTATACTAAAATTTTGGCCAGTGTATTTTAGTTAATTGGAAGGAATGAACAGAATTGTTGAATTTTGTTGAAGAGGATTAAAAAAAAAAAGTATTGCAATTTCAGTTAACTGCACTGTGTTTTCGGATGGTCAGGAGATTCAGAAGAATATTCAATACTGCTTCTACTCCTTAAGAAGGATTAAGTGCTTAGTTTTCTGGAGAAATAATTATTTATAACCCACAGTATTGCATAGAAAACACAATTCAGTATAATTAGATTGTCAGTGTAGGGGAGTTGGTAACGTTACTTTTAGGTAGCTGTTATGAAACTGGTCATTAAAAGTGTAAACAAAAGCTTATGGTCATAGTGCTGGCATCCTGTAAGTGTATATGCAGTATAAAAAGTCAGATAGAGCTTTCTCATTAAAACAAAAAAGCCAAACCAAACCCCTAAAACCTGACCCTTCCCAGCCAACCAAAGCATCATATGGCACAGTGATAGACTGTAGGTTTTCAAATAGGTATTAAAACATTATTTTCTTGTTAGTGCTTTTTCTGGGAAATGAGATATGAGATATGAGGGGGAACGCACATAAAAGCAGTAGCCAGATGCAATTAAAAAATGACATGCTAGTAGGGATGACCTGGGGGGATGTGTGTATTTTTTCCCATGGAGAATAAAATGCTTCTTCCTTCTGAAAATGATTCTGAACTTTTCCTCAGGTTGCTGTTTTGGAAAGTAACCTAATTATTAAGTTCTGCTCTTTTAAAGACTGTGCAACTATTGGCAGATGTTTAGAGTGTTCAGTAAAGAAACAAGGTGGTGTTGCCTCTGAGGGCTGAAATGGGGTGCAATTTCATTGTTTTGTGCAGTGGTTTTCATCCACATTTAGTGGCAGATCATAGAGGTTTTTTTGTTGGAAGTACCAGAAGGGAGCAGAGTGCTGCTGCAGCATTTACTGTATATCAGCGAGACTTACACTGTGACAGGGTGCTGTGGAACCCAGAAAAGTTTAGAAGGTATTGATTCAGTGGGAATGTTACTTTGGGAGGGGAGAGAGACTGTCTGGGGAGAGCATGGCCGGCCTATTTGGATAATGTGAGCTAGCTTGTGAAATCTAGTAATTAATGGAAGCATTTGAGGGTACTGATGATTTGATGGTCAGCAGTGAGGGTTCATGGTTGTCTTAACTCTTAAGACTGGGCTGGTGCTGGGAGTGGTAGGCAGCCACCTTCCTTCAGCTCTGTGGTCTAATCTCCATTATGTTGGCAGCAATTGTACTTGAAGCTCCATAACCAAGTAACCTGAACAAAATAAGGATTAACTTTCAGCTGGCTGATGGACATGTTTGGGTGACAAATGCTTGCTAGGAATGGGGTGGAATTCCTCTACCTGAGATAGAAGGGTAGTGGAGCAATTTGGCTTTTTCCAAAGCCAACAGGCTAATATTGCCACTGTAGTGTCACTAGGATTATGACTGGTAACTAAGAAATAAGAATTGTGACTAAATTTTTATCAGTGAAGAAAAGCAAAAAACATGATTAAGGAAAAATTCTTAGACTCCCTTTCATGGCAAGGAAGAACACGCAGTACGCAGAAGGATGATACTCTCCAAAAGGTATCATTATCTGTACAGCAGATAATGATAGTAAAAGTGAATTTTGTTAGTAAAACTGAATTTTTATGCCTATGAATTGAAGTGTTGTAGTTCTTGATTCCAGCAAAGGAGGAAGCTGAATTTAGAATGATGTGTAGCCCGTGATTGTATTGGATTTTGTGGCAAGCCTTTGGTAGTGAGGGGCTGCATGGCTGCCTCTCCTAGATCAGGAGCTGCAGTGCTGACTCTTGATGTCTACAAAGCATTTAATCAAACCTAACCTCCTCAATAATGACTTTCTCCACTATGATTTGCTGCTGGACACTGGCATTGTGATCCAAAATTGAGAGAAAAGTAACTTTTGCTTCTGTATAGTAGCAAATCGTAGGTCTTCAGCATCTGACAGTTAACGTGTCTTCGTGGGTTGACACAACCAACTGTTTGGCTTCAGCTTGCTACTAAGGACTGGCTCCTTTTGTTGAAAGGGTTTTCTGCTTTGACAGTCATTTTTTCTTGTGGCTTCAGATTTTATTGGAATGACTGATAATGAACTAATTTTAGTTAATGTAGCAAAGACTACAGTCTAAACTAGAAGTTCACTTAGAAAGGTCTCTTGTTTTAAAAAGTTGTATTGAATGAATCAAGACAAAAGTTCTGTATGGCAAATTGAAAAGAAAAAGGGAGATAAAGGTTATTTATGTGGAAAAGGCTGGAATTAGGTTGGAAAGGTGAAAAAATTGTCAGGGAACAGTGATTCAGTGGATGAATCAGTTTTTAAACTTCTTTCTCCACTCCCAAATATCTGTAAGAGTATTAGCTGATGAGTGTTAAGGGTTATATTACCAACCTCACGCATCCTTTTAAGCAGTTCTTAAGTCTGCAGAATTGACAGCAATCTTGGCATATTTATTTGGCTACTGTACTTTGCAATCTTACTGTGTATTGTTTTTCAAAAGAAGGATAGAAAACAAATTTCCACAAACTTTCATAATATTTATATAGCTGGAGAGATGCTGATGTTCTGCTTTACTTCAAGATTGGTATGAAATAGAATTACTGACTTTCATTTTTTCAGAGCTTTAGGCATTCTTTTGATTCATCTGAAATGTTTGTTCATTCAAAATAAGGGATTTGTAGGATGTTGGGTGAAAGATGTGAGAAAATCTTAATAAAGAAAGATTTATTCCATGTCAGAAGCATTACATTATGTCTCTGTAGGCATTTATAGTGGATAACTCACTAGTAGCTATTTGAATAATTTAAGAAAACCAGTGTAAGCAGAAAACTGCCATGGCAATCTACTCTGGTATATATACCAGTAGTGGTATATAAGAAATTTGATCCTAATTTAGTCCATGCACAAATTGCATATGCAGCTGAGATTTAGTAACCTGAATGTATGTTTCGAGGCATAACTGAATGTATTTAGATGCTTGACTGTTCCAGCAGAGTTTATTTATACCTTTGGAGATAAATTCATTTAGAAAGAAGCGTGGCTGAACTGGAACATATTGTTTAAACCTTTAACTTTCAAGCGATGTGTGGATAAATACTGTTTATTGAAAGGTTTCCTTTATTTAAAATTATTTTGTGTCTGTTATGGTTGAATTGACAGGCTGTGATCCTGCCCTTAGTGAAAAAGGGAATGTTAATAGCAATGTCTGTTCCTTCAAGCAGCAATTGACTGCACTGTCAGAGGGCACTCTTTATCTGGTCTCCAGCTGTCTTGTACTGTCTTGTACTTTAGCTGTGTTTTTAATCTAGGATATCTGGAAAGAGCAAAATGTTATAAGGAAACTGTAGTACAGATAAGTTACTTGAAAAAGGATAATTCATTAGGTGAAATTGCTGAAATACTCAACGTGGTCCTTAAATGGCTCTTGGGGATCACTGGGCAAGGAGATTGGACAGGCTGTCTTGTTTAGAGCCCCTCTAAAGCTTTTCTTGTGTTTTTTTAAAGTCCAGGGATTGTTACCTGTTTGTGAACTGTAGCCCTAAGCGTAAAGTTCAGTCAGGTGTACTGACTTGGGATTCTCTTTGATGCTGTTGGAAGAAAGAGTAAGAAAGCAATGGCAGTGATCACTTGAGCTGCAGCAATGCTAGAATTTCCTTTACATTTTGATTTGTATTTAATGGACACTTCACTGGAAACTTGCATAAGCCTTCCTTCAGGCAAGATTCATTTTAAGAAGAGTTGTGTTGACTCAAGAAAGACTTTTGACGCACATCAGGATTAAGACCATGTACAAGTGATAAGCATTTATTAGACATTTTCTGATAGTCCATTCCTGTCAAATGAGAATCAACATGAGATCGAAGTCCGGAAGTAAAGAAGCATCTGCTGGTGCAGTGGCAAAACACAAAAGATAAAGGTGCTTGTACTTCTAACTCTTAAGACCTTTAACAGATAATACAATTGTAGACTGACTTAGTTGAAGGGGAGCTCTGGAAGTCATCTGATCTAACTTCCTGCTCAAAGCTGTTCAGTCTAGGTTTGAATACCTCCAAGAACAGTCTCCCTCTGAGCAGCTGCCCCTGTGTTTGACCAGACCATCCTTATGGTGATGCCTAGTTGGAATTTCCTTTGCATCTCATCCTGTGTCATGAGTAGCTCAGCTATTTGTGTGAGCAACATGAGTATTTTTCAATGCCATGAAAGAAAGGGGAAATGTTAATTCACTGAAATTGCTCCAATGTAGAAAGTGTTGTTAGAACGATGTCATGTTCAAGTATTCTTGTACATGAATCTGTCAAATTTTGAGAGGCTTTACATAAAAATATCCACTGGAGCTGCTTGCAAATTCTTCACTGAAACTGGCAAATGACACAGTGGGATTATTGTAGGAAAGTGGCTTCGTCTCCCTGCCTTTTTTAAAAAATTACTTGGCTTGTTTTGGATGTATGAAGTTTAGATAATGCTGTGTAGGAACCCAGAGTGCCGAGAATATTTCTCTGCCTGTTTTTAAGGGTTCTTACCCCCCTGAACAACACTGTTTTAGCCTCAAACCTTGGAAAAAATTACCAATGGTCAGACAAGAACTAGAAAATACAGTGGTGTGAATTAGGTGATAGACTACTGTGTAAGATTGTCACAGGGTGAAAAATTTAGAAGTTTTGGGCTTCTCTTTGTAAGAGTAAAAAATACCAAAATGGAGGATTGTTGTTATTCTCTAAACCTTCTTCTCCTTCTTCTACTACTCCATGTTCTGCAGTAAAAGTAGTTTGGAATGATTGGATAGAGAATTCCGCAGTTCCTGCCCATGTTACTGAATAATTGGTAGGAAAGTGAAAATAATGTACGTTTTTAGTAACTATTGGTTAAAATATCTTTAAAAGGCTGTGTAAATCTTGATAGAGAGGCCTCATTCCTGCTTTTCTGTGCTCTATGCTGTACCTGGGTCATGCTAGTGGCTCTGTTCTTCTGATAAGACTTAATAAACAACTATCTGCAAGCATTGAAACTCAAGGAAAAGTCTTGGTTTATCTTTGAAACTCCTTGCAAGGACTTTCAGCAAATTCTCTCCCATCTGGAGGGACTTGATTTACGGCATGGTACAGTGTCAGTTGGTGCCCCGTGCTCGGCCTCATCGGAGCGAAGCAACCCAGATTTTGTTGCTTGTAAGCTTTCTTTCTTTCTTCTTTCTTTTATTTTTTTTTTAGTTCTTTGCAGAGCTGAACTTCCAGTACCTGATAGCCCCTGAAAGTTCCCGTGACTTACAAACCTGTTTAGGCAGTGTGGTGCTGTGATCACACTGACATTCCAGGTTAGAGCTAAAATACTGCAGTGCTGAAACAAAAGCCTAACTGAAAAATGCTCTTCTAAAGGTAGAGGAAGAAAAACTACTTCAGTCATCTTCTTTATTGAAGGCTGCTATAAGCTCCCTGGAGCTTTCTTTTCTCCAGGCTGTAAAACCCCAACTCTCTCAGTGTATCTTCATAAGGAGGGGTGCTCCAGCCCTCTGATCATCTTTGTGGCCCTTGTCTGGACTTGCTCCAGTAGGTCCATATCCTTCCTATGGGGGGGACCCCAGAGCTGAACACGGTACCCCAGATGAGCTCTCACAAGAACAGAGCAGAGGTGCAGAATGACCTCCGTCAGCCTACTGGGTGGGTGTGGATAGTCTGAGGAGTGTGCTGCTGTGCTGGCTTATGTTTCATTTGCTGGTTTCAGTCTGCCTGTGTGTACCCATGCTGTACTTGTATGGCAAACTCAGTATAGGTGCAATGCAGTACAAGGAGTTCTGATAGTTTTTGGTACTTTTCTACTTCTTCCCAGTCAATAACTCAGAGGCTCTTAAAGTAAGATTACAATTGAGTCTTTAGTCCAAAATTATAAAAATTATTATAAGTAATTATACAAGAAGCATTTATTTATTGTCTTTTTATAAGTACATAGTGAAATATACACATTTCTCTCTCTCTTATTGAAATATATATAATAATAGAATGACAGATTGGGACTTAACTAACATGTAAAATCATGTTTTTAGGACTGTTTTACAGAAAATGCAAGTTGGTTTCTAAGACAGAAGTTACCCATGACACCAGACTCTTCTGCCTAATGTTGCCTAAGGGCACACATCTCCATGTTCCCACTGGACAACATGTTTACCTCAAACAAATTATTGCAGGTAAGAAAAATTGAGAATGTAGTAATGGATATATTTACATAAATCCTTTTCATAGTGTTGGGAGAATGCCAAGTCCATGGCCGCTAATTCCCTGGTTGTTGTTAGCAAGTCTCTGCTTCCAGGATCACAGTAATGATGCTTAATAATGAACTGACTGGATTAATATTAACGAAAATCTAACTACTGAGATGACTGGCATTTACTGGTGACCTTATTGTCTCCGCCTTCAACTCTCCCTTTAAAACATTCTCTCTACCAAAGCAGTGTTGTTCATCTTTGAAGTGTGGGAAGCTTACTGTATGTGTGTGATGTTTCATTAGTCAGTTCCTTTTAATCTGCAGCTTTTTTGAAATGAGGAGGGTACTGTTGCAATTTTTTCTTCTTTTTTTTTTCTTCTGAGGGATTTATAGTAGTCATGGTAACACTGCTTTACACTCCAGTCGCGCAATATTAACTATAACGTGAGGTTATGAGAGGAATGTGTTTAGAAAAACGCATGTGCTTTTCTTCAGTGTGCTATTCAAAATTTTGTAAAAGGTGAACTCAAGAAAATGGAAGGTCAAAGAAATAGCCAGTTTATTATTTTAAAGGGTACTTCTTAAAATTTGCATATTAATAGTTATACTGGTCACTGTACTTGGATTGCACTATACATAGTAGAGACTTCTCAGAATTTTTAAAAATCCATTAATTAAGAATTGTTTTGACCTCCTCCTCCTCCCTGCCTCATTCTTTACTAGTGTCCGGCTCTTGAGATCTTTTTATCATACAACAGCTTTTTGAAATGATACTGCAAGAAAATACAATTGTGCAGTACTAAAAACCTGCTGTTTAAATTTAGAATAAATCAAGCTGTGGTACTTGAAAATCAATGAAAATGTTTAGATTTTCATATTCTTTGGGGATAACTGAAGATCTTCTCATCCTGTATCCTGAATCACTAAGTAGCATGGAAATAATGTACTCAAGTTTTTAATTGGAAGTAGAAGGCTTCCAATTCTGAAATAAAAACTGATGCAGTGGAAAGTAGTAAGTTGCACAGAAGCATGGGATGGTGTTATTTTTATGGTATATACAGGTTATTTATTTACTCTTCGTTTATTTTGGTATTTGTTTGTAGTATCTGGATGTAGAGTACTTCTCATGTTATTTGAGCTATCTTTCTGTCTACTTTCTAGGGACAGAGGTAGTAAAACCATACACACCTGTATTGCCTTTTTTGCCACTGGATTTCCAAGAACCACCTCGCCATAATGGTGTGCATATATATTTAATGATTAAAATTTATTCCCGTGGACTGTTCACACAGGCACTTGACCACCTACAAATTGGTAAATATGCATTGAGGGGTTTTGTATTTGTTTTTGCAGCAATTGCACCATCTTCAAAGATTCACTGTCTGAGTATTGTGATGTTCTTATTGTTTACCTACCCATACACCAAGACTTAAAACTTCTTTTAAACCTTATTCTCCATTCCCTGAATGTAAAGGCTTGTCCTCACTGTAACTAGGAGTTGCCCATTACAGACAGCTCTCCTGACTGATGTCTGTGAACTGTGTCACGCATTATAGTTGATGGCTTTGATGCCATATGCTCTGAGAACAACTTCTTGTACTTTTGCATAAAGAAAGGAGGTCTGGTTTATGGGACTTAGGGTGCACTTCCTTTTCCATTTCAGATACGGAGGTAGATTTTTAACGCTGACTTTGCAAATGTTTGTGTACTCATATTGTGTAAAATCCATCAAGACAAAACATTTTAATTATACATCTCTTCTTTTAACAAGAATGTTCCTTATGTGAAGTGTATAGTACCTTTCTGAAAGAAGCCCTAGTATTACAAAGATGAAGGCAATATGAAATGGCCTTTAAAAAATCAGAATGCTAATTAGCTTGTTTTCAGCAAATAATGTTTACCTTTTAATTTTTTTATTTTTTAAATAAAGGAGACTATATTTTTGTCAGCAATCCTGAAGGCAACTTCAAGAAGTCGCAAGTTCAAACTTCAGAAGACCTCATTTTATTGGCAGGAGGCACAGGCTTCACACCAATGGTTAAGCTGCTGAATTTTGCTCTGACTGAAGTTAGCTGTCTCAGGTATGTGGGCTTCTTTACACACAAGCCTCAGTGTTAATAAAACAATTAACAAATAAAATGGTATGAAAATATTTTTCTTGAACTTACACCAAAAACTGGCATGCTTTAGGGAAGAATCTGTCAGAAGCTTAGGCAACTTGCACATATTTGGTTACTGGCTACCATCAACATAATGGACCGATTTGCGTTTTGGAATTTAGTTGTGGTGCAAATGAGCTCACTGAGTAGAAACTTCGAGGAGGTTTTTTTTTTAACTAGCTTCACATTTGAGTGTCTTTTTTTAGTATAGCAATGTTACAATATAGATACCGGGTTTTGGACTGAGGAGAGCTGCAACTGTTTGCTTATAGCTTCTCTCTGATACATTAAAATAGTTAGCCTGTGGTTTTCACCTGCTACCCACCAGTAACACATTGTTACCAGATGAGTTCCAGTTTTCACAAAAGACTTGTATGTCACTTATGTAAGTACAGCATTAAATATTCAAGTGCATGAAAAGATGTGCATTCTGTACTCTGTAAAATCTACAGAAGAAAGCACTACTTGTGTTTGGTCAAGGGAATGGGTTTTTCTGTCCTTCAGAATTGTAGAATGAGTACTTCTGCTTTTGAAACAACAGAGGGAGATTAATTGTTCACTAATCTACATACTAGAGCTACAAAGGATGACATGTCCTGCAAAAGTTTGTTTCTTTAAAAAACCAAACAAACCCTAAATCCGGACACTATACCTATATTGTTCTATTTCAGCAGTTACATATAATCCTGTTCTGTGAGGAGAGAGACCGTACTGTTCGGCTCTTCCAAAATGTCCTGTATTGTCAGTAGAAAATAAAAAGTGGCTGACTGGCTTTGTGAATCCAAAGGATGAGTCGATCATCTGACAAAGAGCTTGGGAGCACATTTTTAGCTCTTTTCAGCACAATTTCTTATGGGAACTCAGTGTTAGTTCAGGGTGCAGCAGCATCTGTTTCCTTACTAGTCACAGTAAATTAATTTTTCCTTCTTGCTGTGGAGGCTGGTTGAATGACTTGAACTGAGACAGGTTCTATTTATACATAAACACTTTAAACCTTTGTTTTTCTGACTGTTCTAGGCAATTTAGTTTCTTGGCCTTATATTTGCTCTTTGACCCTCAGTTTATTTTTTGGGAAAGTACTACCAAAGTGTCTTTAATACATGTATGTTTATCTGTATGACATATGTGTGTGTATATGTATATGTATAAATACAATATATATATTATATATATATGTATATATGAACAATATAAATATAATTTGCATAGAATTATCTTACTTTGCAAAGTAACTGTTGCCATAAGCTTGGATTGCCCATGCTAAAACACAAATTGCAGAAAGCTGAAGAACAACCTGTACAATGACAGACTTGTCACCTTGTCTGGTGACAAAAAGCAACCTCTCTCTGGAGTGCTGGGTGAGTGCTGCTGAAGCTCTGGGGCTGCACTGTGAATGCTGGAGAATCTTCAGCTTCCCTGGGCAGCATTTTCTGTAATGAGCCTGGATAATTGGATTTTCATTCTTACTGTCTAGACAAAGTCTGCCTACTATCTTGTAAGTCTATTTGTTTCCTATTGTAAATGGGCAAAACAATTT
This sequence comes from Corvus cornix cornix, assembly GCF_000738735.6. Classification (NCBI taxonomy): domain Eukaryota; kingdom Metazoa; phylum Chordata; class Aves; order Passeriformes; family Corvidae; genus Corvus; species Corvus cornix. The sequence continues at coordinate 80,191,097 of NC_047056.1, read as the reverse complement.
GTTCTCTTCATAGCTGCACTATTCTTTTGTGCATCAAGTCATGATGCTCTTTCTTCAGCCTTGTTTCCTTTTACAGGCCAAATTGTATTTGGCCAAAGTATTAACTGTAAAAGAATATTGGTCCTCTATGCTTGCTTTTTAAGATGAGGTTTTTTTGCTCCTTTTACTGGTTGTGTATTACTGCAGTCAGGTAGGTACATTTCTTAAAAGACGACTGAAGCACAAAGGCACTAAACACTAGGTAGGGGGCTAATGGTCTTCTCAATATAGGATGCTTGTAGTCTATTCTTGAGTCTCCTTGATAGTTGTATCTTGCTTTGTCTCCAGCTTTTCATTCCTAAATAACCACTCTGTTCTCATATTCACTTTTAATATAGTATCCCACTTTCATCATTATTCTTGTTTGGAAGGTGATTTTTTAACTTGCTGTCTCCTTTTCTTCCTCTTTGTTAAAGTCCTTTGAGGGTCTCTAACTCCTCTTTCTGAACAGTTTTCATAAGACCGTTCATACCAGGTTTTTTTAGTTTATTAAAATCTACATCCTTTGAAGTAGCTTCCAGTATGTTAGATTCACTCTATTTCCTTCCAAAGGGCTGATGAAGCTTCTTATTTGTTATCTAAATTTTAGTCATCATTCTGTCAATCACCTTTTCTTTACTGGTGGGGACCATATCTAAATTTCCACTTCTTCATTTTAGCTGTGCTCTCCCTTATTTCCAGCAAAACTGCAACCAGTTCGTTCCAAGTTTGGAGTTTTCTCTTCTTTATAGTGCTAAGTACTGAGCAGAACTGCAGCAGATATATTTGTCTACCCCTGGGAGTACTAGTAAGGGTGTCTCAAAACGTTGTTCTCCAAATAACCAATTTCTACTTTTGTGCCCAGTGAACAAAATGCATGACTTTCCTATGCACTTTTTATTGACATTTCCCCCACCTGAATAACACTCGATGCTGTGGTGCACCATGGCACCATTGAGAGCACTAGGTTAGTGTAGTTGGCTTTATTTTCCGTGTTTTCAGAGAAGTGGCCTATGGGAAGCATGTAAAGATTCTGGCACATTCTAGCTTCTGAACGGGATGATTTTAGTGTTTAAAGATGTAGCATAGCTGATTTGGGGCTGTTTTGTCTATACCAGGCAAGTTTTCCAAAGCTTGTTCTGTGTGTCTCATTTTCACTTATAATGCATCTGGAAACAAACAAAAAATGTAATTAAAAGGTATCTGTATGATGCATTAAGTTCTGATTCTTTAACAGAAACTATCTGCAGTTAATTTTAATTGGTTTTTTCTTTTTTTTTTTTTTTTTTTAAGGACAGTGAAGCTGATCTTCTTCAACAAAACCGAGGATGACATACTTTGGAGAAACCAACTAGAGCAGTTAGCTCTTAAAGATGAAAGGTAATTTATTCTTGTGGAGAGCAACTTGTAACCTCTCTGTGTACAGAACAAGTCTTGGGGCTTAGATTAACAGTACGGCTTTGGCACCAGGGCAGATTCTGATTCTGTAAGCTCTTAGCTAACAATATAATGAGGGAGTGCAAGGAGATCCATTGGTCGCAGATGCATAGCAGAAGCTATGTTGTTATGGTCTGTAGGTGCCATGGGAAGCCAGGGATTTGACCTGACAGTGTTTAATAGATGGTTATTGGAGATGATATGTTAGATGAGATGGTTTTTAAAACAGAAGCTTTTTGATGCAGAAGAAAATTTGCCTTAGCCTTAACGATAGGAAGCACAGATACACAAAAAGGAGCACAGAAGAGAGAGAGGATAATGTACCCCAGGAGCAACATTCCAAATTTAGAGAAGTCTTACAAAAATCTTTTTGGTGTCACTGGTTATGAAAATGTTTATGTAGAAATTCAAAGTTTAATTAGGCTCATTACTTTAATTTTTTCCTTAATAATTGTTGCATTTTGCCCTCAATTACAATGTAATTGCAGATTAAAATGCAAGTAGTGCACATGTAATGTCAACTTAATTCAACAGGCCATAGTTCTGTCAGGAGACACAGGATTATCAGATTACCTTTTAATTTCAGTTACTGTGCTGTTATCACTAGATATATTGTCATTGCTCAGATTTTATGTGATAAAAATATGTTTTGTTTATGGTTAATTCTTAGTTGAATTCTTCCTCAGTAGAAACCGCTTGTTCCTTCACAGCATTGAAGTGAAAAATCAATACTATTTCATACCCTAGTGTTGTCTGGCACATTCAAAGCTTTGTAGTCTAGACACTGCGCAAATTTACAATAAAAGGCTTTTCTCTCTTTCAGTAGGAGCCTCAGATACAGAAGTGCTTGGTTTTTACTCAGTTACTATTCTGTTAGTGAGTTTTTGAAACCAACTGTACTATTTTCTCATTACTGAAATTGTTCTGACATTTTCATGAATTTGGCCAAGCATTCTTATATCACTACTTTTATATTGAGCTACACCAACATTTGTGTAAGTGAATAATGAAGCAGTAAAATCTGTGCTGAAGTATCATAATTGGTCCCAGATGGGGTTTTTTTGTAAGGTGAAATAGAAAGCTGGAATTTTTAACATTGAAAGATTTGGTTAAATAAATACACAATATTGGAGGTGATTTGACTGACTTGATGAGTAGGAATGACTAAATATCTGTGTGATCTGATACTGCAGTGGGGAGCTGAGCAGAACAGGAAGGTAATCATAGGAAACATCAGTGTCTTGGTCATTAGCATTTTGTGTAGCAGATTTCTAATCTGAGGTAATATTTATGAAATATTCTTCTGCTTACCAGGTTTGAGGTTCAATTCATTCTTTCACAACCAACAAAAGACTGGGTAGGTAAACAGGGGAAGATTTCTTCATCTCTTCTCTCTGAGTTGGTGAAAAGAAGCAGAAAAGACTCCAAAGTGCTTATCTGCATCTGTGGTCCATCACCTTTTACAGAACAAGGAGTACAGTGAGTATTTTAAATGATGAACTGGAAAGTGAGAAATTTTCTAAAATTTGATCACCTAATCAGCTGTAGTGTTTCTGATTTGGTAGTCTTTCAAAAATGGCCTTACGTTGTCTGCTTTACAAGAAAACTTCTAAAATTAAAACAAAAAAAAGGTTTATAAAAAAAACCACCTTGCACCATACTTGAGATGTATATTTATATTTATGTGTAGCTAAGTAATATCAGCAATATGTAAGTTGTTCTAGTAACTTGTCCAGAACTTTCTAAAAACAGTTCTTTAACTTTTTTTCCCAGGGTTTTAAATGCTGCTTTTAAGTTGATGGTCATAGAAAAGTTGGGATAATAGGAAATAAGCTTTCTTTGTTGGTGTTAGCTTGATAAATTAAGTTACAGAAGTTCAAAGTAGTTGTTCTATCACAAACATCTTTCTTAATTATTTTTTAAACTTAATGCATTTGTGCCTGTACCTAATATTTTCTTATTTTATATGCATGCTTAAAGATAAAGGCTTGTCTAAATTTCTCTTGCCCATCTTCAAAATATTGAACCAATATGACGTCATTTGCATTTCTGCACTCCTACTGAAGTCAAGGTGTATTGACCAATAATTACACCTCCTCTTGAGAAATCTGAAATAATTCAGATGATATCTGTATTTATTTTTTGAAATGGTTTTCATTACCCAAAAAGTTCATGTAGTATATCTGAGCTCCTGGGCATTGATTGTTTTCTAAATGCAGTGGTAAAGTTCATTGTGCATGTCTGAATAAAAACAAGGAAGTGGTGCTAAAGTTATGCTTCATCTGTGTCTGTGGTGGGTTTCGAGTTCCAAATATTAATATTACCAACTTGATTTCTGACTTTCAGATATCTGAAGGATCTTGGATACTCCCAAGAAGAGATACACGCTTTTACTGCATAAACCCATATGAGGATATCAATGTTTGTTTGTATAATTCAGTGTTATTTATTTATCTTCATGAATTTAAATAAGTGAGAAACAATTTTATAAGACTTGAAATGTCACTCTTGGTACCAAACTGTTTCTTGGAAGACATGTATCTTTGAAAAAAGTTTTATACTGTGTTTTATCTTCTTTTTGTAAATATTTTTGCTAATATTTAAGTCATCCAGGGTATTAATTTATTGTAGAGGCAAGCAAAAAAGTATAGTATACATTATGTCTGGTGTTTCATGTTGTTGGTTCATGAGAATTCTTAAATTTACGACAAGCTCTGATTAAGGTTTTGACTTGATAAGGCTTATTATTTCTTACTGTAAAAAGTCCTAAGAGCAATACTGTCTGAAATTAAATATTGCACTGTAACTCAGGTAATCGGTCATTGAAAAATTTCCCTTTTCATCTGATGTCTCTGTTTGACGTGCAAGTGATCCAAATACATTTTTGGCTTTGTAAACAAAGAGGAAAAGTACCTTTGGTAAAATATAAAATTTATATCAAATAAAAAAAATAATGATTTTACATTACTTCATGTATTTCTGCAATTTTTTTTTGTATTTTTAGTTAATAATGTTATAAAGAAAGGTTTCCATAAGCTTAGTACTCCAGCTGAGAACTCAAAATAGAGCCATGGAGTCTTGGTCTCCCACAAAACTTCTCATATGATCACATGACTGATGTCAAGCATCCCTTGTTATGACGCAATCTGAAGATAAAACAGCACATATAACAGGGTCAGGACCACAGAAATACCTAAAAATAGTTGACAGGTTGCACTAGTATTAAATATGGTTATTTCCATCAGTGTGGTTTTTTACTCCATTATTGGGAGTAATAATGTGTTATCATGAGGCAGTAATCTGCTGCCTAGTAGGATTTTGGAGGAAAAAGCAGTAAAGCAGCTACTCCTGTTCTAGATGTTGTCAGTAGTGTATGTAGGCGTTGTTTTGTGTGACATCTAGTACTGTTTATGTCTTCCTGTTGTGTTGAATGGATATTTCTTCCTCCTAAGAAGCAAGACTTGTAATTGTGCATTAATACATTCATGAAAAATGTCTTAATGATACCCTTTTAAAATTAGGTTAAAATTGCTATCTGACAGTGACTGGCTGTGCTTAACGTCATCTCTTCAGTGCTCCTCTTCAGTTTATTGGACTTGAAGTTAGAAAAGGATGTGGTTGTCAGTTGTTGCCCATAGGTCACAAGTTATTTCAGAAGATTGTAGTTGAGGAGAGTCATAATTTGGTACCTGTAGTGGAGTTTAGTGGAGGGACACTTTGCTTATCTCAGCAGAAAGTTCACTTTGGAGCTTTGAAGAGTTGCTTGTTTTCCCCAGGACTGGCTCTAAAAACTGTAGGCACTTTGAGGATTTTTTAGATGCAGTTTAGGATTAATTGTCATACTTCTAAAAGTCTCAGATTTCGTTTGGAGTTTTGAATAGATCTGTTATTACTCATAACAGATCTTTGTGTGAGTAGCTCAGCAACAAATGGTCATTTGACATTACTTCAAGTTGCTAATCTAGATGTGGTACAACTTGTTAAAAGTGCCTGAAGTGTATCTTTTAAGTTTTAGTTACATTGTACTAATACTTGAAAGACTTGTTGCAGGTTATAAATTTTGTACTACATTCCTAAAGTGATGGCCACCAGGCTGAGCATCTAAAATCAAGTGGAAATGTTTTTTGAAGGCAGCAGTGCTCATGGTCTGGCTGTTTGCATTAGGAATCATCCCAGCCTTAATGCAGCAGTTAAAATGGAGCTGCTGGCAGTCGGTTTTTTTCTTGTAATTAACCTTTATTGCTGGCAATGTGATCAAACAGGCACAGGACTTTTTGACTAGAAAGCAGCAGAAGGACCTGGGGATGCTCGTTGACAGTGGCTGAACATGATAGGTGGCCAAGAAGGCCAATGGCACCTGGGCTGTATCAGCAGTAGTGTGGCCAGCAGAACCAGGGCAGTGATTGTCCCCCTGTACTCAGCACTGATGAGGCTGCAGCTTGAGTCCTGTATCCAGTTTTGGGCCCCTTTACTATAAGAAAGACATTGAGGTGCTGGAATGAGTCCAGAAGAGGTTAACGAGGCTTGTGAAGGGTCTGGAGAGTGACTCATATGAGGAACAGCTGAGGAGGGAGCTGGGGTTGTTTAGCCTGGAGAGGAGGAGGCTCAGAGATTCTCACTCTACAACTGCCTGAAAGGAGGTTGTAACGAGGTGGGGGTCGTCCTCTTCTCCCAGGCAACCAGTGACATAATCTCAAGTAGCACCAGAGGAGCTTCTGGCTGGACATCATGAAGAATTTTTTCAAGGGTTGTCAGGTATTGGAATGGACTGCCCAAGGAGGTGGTGTAGTCACCATCCAATGGAATGTTCAAGAAACAACTCGGCATGGCACTTACTGCCATGGTTTAGTTGACAAGATGGTGATTGCTCAAAGGTTGGAGTTGATGGTCTTAGAGGTCTCTTCCACTCTAAATGATTCTGCGATTCTTGCAAGTTTTCCATGTTCATATGTTAGCTGGTGTTGATAAGGTATAGCACAAAGCAAATTGTGTGGCTTACAAAGGAAGCAAGAGAAACAAAGTACTTAAAATATTCACTTGAGTGCTTCTAGTAACATTCCTTCAATACAGTGTTCTGTGGTTAGATGAATATCAACATGTTTTACACACAAAACAATTATCTCTGCCCATATAAGCACTACCTTATAGCCTTTTTTTTCCTTTGTAGGATGATATTGAAAGTACCATGGCTACTTTTGTCAAGTTGAGATACTTTCCCATTCTTTCATCTTTTGCATTATTATGCGTTTAAAAGTTATGGGGCCAGGGGTGAAATGGCAGAAAAAAAATCATAAAGTTTTAAACACCTTACATTTAGTGGTTTTTCTGTCTATTTGATCTCCTCAGAGCAGGATTTAGGTTGAAAACGAGTTGTCTAAAATGACCTGCCTATGGCAGAGCTACATTTCCAAGCTCCTTTTGTAATCACTAGAATTCAAATCAGCACAGCCTGTGCAGGTCTGAGAGTTGGTTCAGCTGTGCTGGAAATGGGATTCAGGGTGCCCAGGGCCATTTGAGATGTTCAGTGGCAAGCCAGACCTATCAACAGCATCTCTTTTTCTTTGTCTGTTTGTTTTTCCTTCAGTTTATGCCTGTCAGACAGTATTTTCTATATCTGAAGCCCAGTTCACTGCTTAAATCTGTCTCAATAACTAGGTCTTTGATCACTAATGATGTAAAGTAATAGCGCTATGAAAGCAGGTTTAGGTTTCTTGGTGTCTTTTTTTTTTTAAACTGTCTTCAGGTTTTTCCTGTATATGGTTATTAAAAAATATATATCTGCACTCCTAAAGAATTAATACTTTTATGATTTTCCGGATCTTACTTTAAATGGTCCTATTAAAATAGCTGTTTTCACAGCAAGAAGCTGTTTCAGCAGCAAGAAAAAGCTTACTTCATTTTGTATTCTACAGATACTTAAATCTACTTGGAGCAGGTTTTTCTAGGCTAGCCTGGAGGAATTTGGATTGACAAAACCCCAAACTCTCTGTACCACAGCACTTTCAACTTCTTGAGCAGATATTATAAATATTAAAGTTGCCAATCACTGAGGGGAAAAACCTCTTATTTTTACAGAGCTGTCCTACAGTATGTGAACACTCTACTCAGAGTCCAAATTTACTTAGTTCTTCTTCAGAGTAAATATTCTGTGGCTCTCTCTACAGTCCTATGAGTATGCAATACAAATTCTCTTAGTTAATTGCCTGCCTTTCATTCTTTGATTTTCCTGTTACTGGATAAATTTCTTATTTTCCCCAGCTGAAGTTTCAGGGCAGGCCTGCGTGCTTAGTTCCCATGGAAACAGATTACTGTCTTCACACAAACTGGACATGCTAAGTTGCTGTGGCAACACAGGTAAAAAATTCTAGTAGGTGTAGAAAAGTGTCAAGTCCGTGCTGGCTGCTAAGCCTGAGCATCTGGTGTCTGCCAGGAGCTGCTGCTGGATGTCCCAGAAGGGAGTGAGGAGCTCCCTAGGATGCAGATGATGGTCTTAAACCTTAAAGTGGCAGAATGTTCCTCCCAACTTGCATATCTTTCTGCATTTAACCATGAGAAATGCACTTGCCTTGTGTGTTCTCTAGCTTCCCAAGGAATTTATTGACTCTGTTATTGATGATTGGGCATGTAGAGGTCAAAAAGGAATGTCTGGGTTTTGTCACCAACTTGCAAATGCTTCTAACTGAAATGTACCTGCTGGCAATCCTGTCTGTATTTGCATCTGTAGGTAGAAAACATGATCCTGTTGGAAATATTTTCTCCTATTTGAAATAAGGAATCTGTTTAAAATGCAGTGGGATAAGGTAAGGAAGATCTACTTATTGTGGATTTAAAAGCAAATAAAACAAGAAGTTTGAATCAACTTGCAAAAGATACAAAGGTATTTACCTGGCAGAAAATGGAGGGGTGGGAAAGCACTTGAGATTATGTGATAGAGGAGTAAGTGACTTCATGCTACTCGAATTGACTAGACTGTTAGTCCTACAAGAGAAGCTTTTACCAATGTCTATAAAGACAGATATGTTAGTTAAAGCACAGTATGACAGGACCTTTCTTCTCACTTAAGTTAGAAGTGGGGCCTGGCTCATTCCCAGTAAAGAGGAAGAAAGTTGCTAAACCACTCGAGCAGCTCAGGATGGAAGAAGGGGGTCACCTTGCTTCCCTTTTGGTCTTGTTGATCTCGGCTTTGAGCTGTGTCCCTCTTGATGAAATGAAGGTCAGTGCAGAACACAAAGTAAAATTTTGAGCATCAGCTCCATAAAAGATGAAGAGGAGACAAACCGTTTTAGGGAAGAGTCATCTGCTTCAGTTAAAGTTGTGAAAACTGCACCATGAATGGTGTTCATGGAGAAGGCAGGGAGGTCCTGCTCTGCTGCATGCTCCAAAATGGCAATATGGGAGATACAAGTGACAGGTCTAAACATCAGCTGCTTGAGAGGTGAAAGAAATGATGTCCAGGAAGGTGATAATTTAGGGGCTTCTGCCCACTATGAAATTAAAAATGGCCTTCTTGTCTTGAGTGATCCATTCATATGTCACTGGTCTAAGTGGTGAAAGGCCTTTACAGGTATTTTTAGACCATGGGGAGGAGAGAGAAAGGACGGTATCTAGAGTGTAACCTAAATTTTGTGGGGAAGACTTCTAAAAATTAGGAACTTGAAGGTAGATACCTAAATGCAGGGGCACAAAAACTAACTCCAGGTGGCACAAAGAGCAGCTGAGTACCTCAGTGCTCACCAATGTGAGCAGTTGTCATGTGTCTCTTAAGGAAGAGCTATCTCCTACCTCCACAGCAGGCTGAGTCACTGTTAAAAAGTGCATCCAGTGCCTCTGGTAGCTCATTCTGTTTGGAGCAGTGGAGTTTGCTCCTAAATAACACTATGTGAGTTTTAAGTAAGGTCATCTTCACCTGCTGCCACCCTGTAGCCATTCAACAAGATGAATAAATAAAAGCAGAGTAGATTCTTTATGGCAGCATGTTTTAAGTCTAAAAATGTGTTTAAATAACCATCTTAAATCCATCTATTGTCGCTTCAAGACTCTGCATCATTCCTCTCTGGAAAAATAAATTAACTGAAATTCAGTACACTAGTCAAATGAACATTATTCTTTCTTGGTGCAGAAATTTCTGTGCAATTATTTTTCTATAAAGAATACTGAATAGGGAAATCTTAAATAAGAAATGGTCTGGATAAATAATACTTATATGCAGAGATTCCTCTGCATATTTCAAAATAAGTGACGCAATTTTAATGACTTAATATCTTCCCTTCCGTATTTTCATGAACTTTAGGAAACTTGCCAGCAATGTTTACATGCTGAGTTACTGCTATGTCCTCTTCTTAGAAAAGTCAGGGACTTGACCAGCCCTCCCAAGCTGGCATCCTGGAACCACGCAGCTTGGCATAGGCTGCATTGTGTCTGTTCCGGCTCCCAGTGTGAGAGAGATGGCTACCATAGGACTGGTACTCCCCTAGCTTTGGGCTTTGTGAGTACAGTACAGATGGACCCTGCCAAGCGTTTTTGCAAACCTTGCACCTCACCATGCCTCTACTGAAGAGAAGTAGAGGCTGAAGGGCTTGTCTCGCACACCTTGGAGGCTGTGGACTGGTGCATACTGGAGAACATGGGGAGTGTTCCAGCTCCTGCAGAGAGCCATTTTGGAGAGCAGGAGTTTGGTGCACCATAGGCCTGAGTGGATATTCAGTTATACAATTTTGGTCTTCCCCTAATTAGAGTCAGCTTGTTCTTGCATTTCTCTCAGTTGATGATGCAAATGGCTACCAAAGCCTTATCAGATATTTTATTCATATTTAAATAAATAAATAAATAAATCAGTTGTTTTAAATGTGAACCTATGAGGCTTTGGTTACCTTTTGAACTCATCTCCTAGGCTCTATTTATATTTGAGACATAGCCTCTCAAAAACTCCACTCAAGAGACCTTCGATCAGGCCTTTGCAATGGTGTCCTGCAGAAGCACAGATGGTCAGGGAGTAAGGGCAAGGGAGGGAATTCTACACTGATAATACACCAGCTTCTGCTTATACAGGATGTTTGGTGTATTATTTTTCAGACTTGTTGTTTATACATCAGTTTGTCCAGTGCAACTAATCTCTAGCTTAGCTTGCCTTATTCAATGCTGTTGTCTCAAAATGTCTCTCTACCCTACTCCCTCCAATTTAAGGTCTCAAACCACCTCATATGCATGAACCTATATACTTTATATACTCCACAGCACTCATGACTGGTGTGTGTGTGTGTCTGTCCCCTGTGCCTAACACTGTGCTCACCATTCTCCTCAGGAGCACTCTCCTCTGCTCCGTGCTGCTCTCTTTCCTTTCCCCTTAAGCTGAGTAACTGAGGAACAGAATCAAGTTCAGATCAACCATCTCAAATTTCAGCTGGAAGTCTCTTCTTGCTGTTTGTGTGCCCTCCTTTTTTTTTTCTTATTTCAGTTTGTCTAAGACAAGAAATAGCGTCTCCCAGCAAAACACATCTTGTTAAGATTAGAAAACCTCAACACTCCTTTAGCATATGTTGAGGGACATAAGAAAATGGTGTCTTGCATATGTAAGGGAGACATTTGCCAATCTCTCTTGATAAGGCCTTGTGCTAAGGTGTTCCTTATCTCAGTGAGCATTTAAATCTGTGTAGCACTCCCTGGCATTCTCTTAGTAAAATAAGAATAATTTAGTAATAAAATGTCGATGTATCTATAGCTACAAAAGAGCTTCTCCCAGCCCAGCAAATAATTGCTTTGGAAAATAGTTTGTAAAACATTAATAGCAAATAAAGATCTGGCAACAAAACTTGCAAGTAATGGCCAAACTTTTATTAGTTTGATTATTAGTATGACTACTGATTATTGATATGACTACTTCAAAACGTCTACAAAGAAAAATTGAGTGCAGCTCCTTTCCTTTTTCATCCTTTGCCAGAAGCCAAGAAAACTCATGAATCCTGTGCATAACTGCTTAGTTTGCTTCAACTAGAAATTATACTTTTGTATATTCTTTCAGGCAGCAGAAAAATAAATTGAATTTATATTCTCCAAGCTAAGGATGATTAAAAAATTATAAATGATTAAAAATTATTATAAATGATTAAAATAAATCCTCCAGCAAAATCGTGCAGCAGATTTAATGCTCCTGGTCTGGCTGTGCTGCATCATAGTGGTTGGTTTTGTGGTACCTTTGAACCATAGTTGTTACACCAGAAGCCATAAACTGAGACTGATGGACAGCTTAGATTGTGCTGGAACAGTTTAATCTATTAAAAAGCCAAACAATGTCTTAGGGCAAGGCACTGAGGTGTCCTGATCTGACACACAAGCTGAAAGCACCAGAACTTTTTTTCTTTCAGGTGCCTGGCTTTGATTCTCTGTATTAGTTTCTCTAGTCCAACTCTGAAAACTATCTTATGGCATGAACATGGAAAATGCACATAACCTTGCGTCTCTGCAAATGGCTGAGATCCCTTTGACTGCATGAAGTGTGGTCTTCTTGACAATGGCAGGAGTGGTTTTTTCCATTTGCAGATGTGGCTATAAAGAGGTTCTGTAATCAGTGAATATCTGTGCTCCCCAAAACATACGTAGATATAGCAGAATAAGCAGGAGTTCCCTTGGATCTGAGGAATTGAGAAATAATTACCTAAACTGATTTGCTACCCTTGTCCTATAACAACTGTATAGTTACCATAGCAATGAAAATGTTGCTCAGCATAAGAGAGAAGTTAGCTGGACTGATGGACCATGCCATGGGTGGTTTGGAACAACACTTAGTTCAGATTCCATTCACGGGGAATAAAGCTGAAAAATGTCATATTTAATAAAACAGGAAAATAACAACACCAGAGTATGTCTCAGGTGAATAAATTCCACAGAAAAAGGCACAGGATGCAATTTTTGTTTGTATTCCATGCACAGTTCTATTTTTAATGGCAGGCAGCAGTTTTGGCAGTCCAAACAGCTTCCTAAGTGAAAGCATGTTTGCTTTTATTTCCCCTTTCAAATAGACTGGTATCGTGGCACTCTTTACAAATAAATTTTATGTACTCAAGGGAGAATGAGTGCGAGGCAAATTCAGAATTTGTATCCTGTTAGGCTGTGTACAGTGAGACCCAAAGATAGTGGAATTTTACTCAGTAAATAATAATGATATAAGTATGAAAAAAAATACTTAATAAATGATGATTATATACATTTTTTAATGCAGTGGGATTTCCTCTTGGTAAAGCTCTTAATCAAATTCTAAGCATGGCAGCAATGCTTATGAATTGAGTATTGGGATGCTCACACAACCTGAACACTTGAAAAAGTTGTTGACAGATCATGACCCCGAGAAGTGGGGTTATCTGGAAGTATCTCTTAATGTGTGCTGCTTGACAGGAGAGCAGGATAAATCCATCATTCAGGCACAAGGATTACTTCTTTTCTGTTAGACATTGGAGGTGACTGATCCAGCAACTGCAAACACCCCTTGTGTAGGTTGGGGTTCTATGCACATTCAGCTCAATGCATGTTGGCTTTAGGAAGCAGGGTCACTCCCGCTCTGATGGGGTTTCCTGACCTTGCTGGTCTTTTGTGAGGGTACAGCATCAGCGGGACATTCGTCTTTCATCCTCCATCCTGACAGACTGCTCTCATCTCAGATTTTAGTCTAGGTTGAAAATTTGGTATAGTGAAGATGCTTCAGTCTTCTCATATTTCTCTCATCAAATTGTCTAATTGTTTCCACAAAATGAAAAACTTCTGGCCATCCCTTGCCCAGCAATTTCTGAGGAGCTTTGCCAGGAAGCCAACAATGTAAAAAGCATGCAGGGAACAACTGGCTTGGTCTATTTCTATGCCCCTAGTCCTGCAGGGTGGGACCTGCACCCTGTCAGTGAACTGGCACAAACAGCTCTCGAACCAAGCGCAAGTCAAAGGTTTTAGTAAAAGGAAGATGGGTGATCTCTTGGGAAGAGCATCCTCAAAGCCCTGTTGTAGAGAAGGTCCTTCTCTAAGGCTTGTTAAAGACTGCTCCCATTACCCCAAATGAGACAGGTAATGCTGTTGCTCAGCAAAGCTGCCTGTGCTGTTTCTGCTGGAAGCAAACGTTTCTCAGTACTTGTGTAGAGCATCTGTTGTACTCGTTGCTGTGTATGATGGAAGGTATGTCTGGCCCATGCTTCTTTGACACTGTTTCAGCAAGGGATGGGCCTGGCCAAATATGGATGCAATCTATGTGTTATGTACCTCGGCAGATGCTTTGGCATCAGACCCTTGGAAAAGCAAACTGAGGTACAATGGGCTTAGCCTGCTTCTATGTCCACTGTTCATCCTTCCCTTTGGAACTAAAAGATGCTCCTGATCATAAGGTCTAGTGAGTGAACTCTTCTTTCCAACCTAGGTTTGTGTGTTGCAAAGTGCTGAAAATAGTTTCAGCAGTAGTTTTGTCACCAGCAACTAGAGTGTGAGCTCCTAGGCACAGAAAAAAACCCCACTTCTGACTGATCCTGTGATAGTGCCTGTTTTAGCACACAACTGACCATATAGATGTCTGTGCTGGGACTGAATGTACTGCCTAGCCTGGGTGGTAGTTAAAACTGGAATGAAGCAACAATGAGAACTGCAGTTTGTTTTCTAAAGTTGACCTGGGCTCTTCAGTATCTGTCACTTATGAAAATGTGGACTTGAAAATAGTGCCTGCTGTCTTATTACTAGCTTGGGATGATTTCATGTGTTGGTCGAGGTGAAAGGCAGCAAACACTTTATTCCTTCTCTCTTCCTCACCTCAGCCTTCACTGAAGAGAAGAAATGGCTGCATAATAGAGAAACACAGGTGTTGAGGAGAACATGAACTTGACGCAACCAGCAATTTCAGAGTGCCTCAGAGCATTTCTTGAAAAAATGCCAAGATAAATAACCAGGGAAAACAGAGGAGCTAAATGTAAATGTTTTGACCAGTGGGTGTTATTTTACTGACATGTTCACAAGGGTGCTTAGAGATGGGAATGTGATGGCTAAAGAAGTGTTAGAAAATTAAACCAGCATGAAATTCTGTAATGTGCCTGCAGAAATCTAGGGGTGATGCCAAGGTGCAAAGTGTTACCTTTTTTTCTTTGGTTTCAGTGAGCCCAAGGTCAGGCCCTGAATCCACATTCTCCTGCTGTAATTTTGCAGGGCTTGCAGGGGACCCTTCTGATGAACATAAGCAGTAAATATCTTCTCCTTCCTTGCTTCACATTGGGCAAAAAATATGTTTGGCCCAGACAGAATTTAATCAAAGTGCTAATTTGTTTCGGGTTTCCCCTGATTCTTCTGTAAACATGGTGGTTTTTTCAAGTCTAGATTGCTGTTGAAAACAAAACCTGAAACTGTTTTTTAATAAAATCTACCTCATCTGTGAAAATAATCTGTTATGTAATTGCAGGGGTATAATTACCACAGTCACTGTCAGAATTGCATAATTTAAATCCTTTAACCCATGGAAGAAAAGGAACTAATTATTACAAGGATTCCCATTATTTATAAAGAGCAAGATTCTTGAAAGAAATTCAGTCCATTGGTGGCAGGTGACGTGTCTCATCCCAAGGAGCACTGCAAGGCTTGTCTGTGTGAACCCCAGGGAGATGTGGGTGTGGGGCCTTTGTTTCAGCTTTTGTGTTAGGTAAGTGCAGGGATCTGAATGTATACATTGAATTTGCAGAAAAAGGTCTCTGTGCACATCATCTTCTAAAGAAGAGTCTCTGCTAGTACTCTGAGATGAGAGTAAACCATGTTCTCCTGGATCATTGGCAGCCAGTGCTGCTGGTGAGGCATGTTTAGGCTGACAGATAGAAGACTTATTTACAAAATATGTCCCATCTTCCCTTCAGACATATTCATGGATATATTATTTTATCGCCACTGACAAGAAATTCTGATCTGTTCAAAGGACCTGGAAGTCTGTGTTGAGCTTCTTGTTTGTCCTACCTTCCTGGTCATTGGCCTCTTTGTCTCTGCAAGGATCCAAAACATCTTTATTTTGCCTAATGACTACATTTCCTGGCAAGCCATCTTTTATTTATTCCAATTACTCCCTCTGTCTCCCATGCTTCTCACTCCTGGTAAGGTACTTTACACAACAGAGCAAATGTGTCAAGACTTGTTTACGCTGTCCTTTGCTTCTACAGCCTACCATCAGAGTTATCCTGACACTATGGACCTATCCTGTCTGTGCAAGTCACTTTCTGAAATATCTGGTAAAACAAACTACTTGGCTGGTATTGCCATTAGTTCTGTTAAAAAACCCACCAGCTTGATATTTCAATTGTTATTTTATCTCCCATGCAGCATGATACTCTTTTAAACCGTACTCTGGTAGGCTGGCACTGAAGAGTGGCATCATCAAGCAGCTACCTTTTAGCTATCTTTTTCTGTCCTCTTTAGAAACAAGATATTTTTTTCCAAAGTGATCACTGTCCTGTAGTGTGGAATACTTGAAGTGTCTTTATTGAGTCTTCCTGACCTGGAGCTCACTGTTCTGTCAGTCTGTTTCTCAGTGAGCCTTCAGTGACAAGGTGAACCTTAGCTTGGCGCAGATCCTCAGCTGTCATGATTTTTCCAGGACTTACTGCTAATTACTCTGATTTCCGTGTTCCCTTCCTAGCTGTAATCTTAACAATCTTCTCCAGAGTGAAAAGGGTAAGTACAGAACAGACCAGTCTGGACAGAAGATGGGATGTGTGCAAAAAAAGGCTGAAGAAGTGAAAATGTGCCAAGACACAGCTTTTTATCAGCTGGTTTTATATAGAATCATAGAATGGTTTGGGTTGGAAGCAACCTTAAAGATCATCTAGATCCACACCCCCATCAAGACTTTTCTTTTTTGCTGTGGGCTGTACCCTGTAGTTATTTCTGACACTTATGAATCTGACATTCTTCATATGTTAAGCAGTACCCAAACACTGTCCATTAAGTTGGTAGATAAGTGATCATATTCAGCAATCAAACGTGGACAAATGCAGTTTGCTGTTAAACTGGATAGAAAATCTTTGTGTATTGTTCTAGTAACTGAAAAGCCTGAGGTGGGGATGGGAAAATTGTAAGCTGTGCAACATACCATGTTCCTTTTTAAGTTATGACATCCGTAACAGCAGGGCTCATCTAGAAGTAAACCTGATATTACTCTCCCCTTTTGGGAGGGTAAGATTTGAACTTAAACACTTCTTCAGGAGTTGCATAGCAATGTAATTTGCTTGCTATCACATGATGTGTGAGCCTGAATATTTCTTTCATCTTCTGATTATGAGTGTCTCAAAACTGGGGCAATCCTCACCAAGCATGCTGTAGGAAATGCATTTCCTTCCACTCCATGCATTTGTTTTTTCAGTAATTGCCGCTGTTCCTCGCCTTCAAACAAAAGCATTAACAGGAAGGTGTTCTACCTTTACATGTAATGGGGGTGACAGAAAAGTGAGATGCATGATTCACCTTCCTTGACTACCCAGAAATCAAGTGTAGGCTGTTCAGCTCACTCCTGCTTATAGTCAGGGGGAGAAGGACAGGAAAGGGCTCCTACAGTGGATGTGTCACTTAATTGCAGACAGACACGTTTCCACTAGGCAATGATTCCCATCTTCCCCTCCACTTTCCCCTGTACTGATCCTGGCTGGAATGCACTTTATTTTCTTCATGGCAGCTCATATGGTGCTTTCCTTGGGTTTGTGACCAAAGAGTGGCGATAACATGCTGATGTTTTAGCTATAGATGAGCAGTGTCTGCACAGCAGCAAGGCCTTGGTTTCTCACTCTTCATGTCCACCCTCAACGGGGAATAGATTGAGGGTGGGGAGGGGACAATCAGGCAGATGTCACGAACTAAGCAAAAGGATATTCCATGCCATATAATGTCATGTTCAGCAACAAAATAGACAGGAGGGTGTTTAGGGAAATGAGCCATCCTTTTTTTGCTCATGGCTGGGCATCAGTCCACTTGTGGGGGGCGGCGAGTGATTGTTTTGGTTTGGTTCAATTTGTTTTCTTTCTCTCTTCTTCCACTTCTCCTTTTCTTATTAAACAACTTTTATCTTGCTTTTGCTCTTCCTTTCCTCCTCCCCTGCTCCACTGTTGATTGGAGGGGGATGCAAGTGAGCAGTTATGTGGTGGTCAGTTGCCTGCCCAGCTAACCCATAACACAACATTGCTGCACTGAGAAGACAGCTCCACTTCCAGTCAAGTCGTGTGAGTTTCTGAAGCCTTGGTTGGAATAGTAATAGCATATTTATATATGGCAGGTCTCTGAAGCCACTGAAGCCAAGCAACTCTTATAGGATGGATCTTAACAGTGAATACAGTAATAAACTGTGTTTGGTTAAAGCCAGAGAGCTTCTGAAGATACACAGGCATGAGGATCTGGGAACATATGCAGGAGTCTGGGTCTTCTCCACTGCTGTAAACAATGACTTACAAAGCCCTGGTTGTCTTCTAGTGCTGCTTGGGGATGACCAGTCTAGCCATGCCAATATGTAGGCCAGACTCATGCATGAGCAAGAAAGAATGGTCTCAAGTACCAGCTGCTTCTGACTCATGGTTTTTCAAGCACCATCTGCTTTCGGTTCCTGGCTTAGCCATGGACTGCTTGGGCAAGACCCTTCAAATCTCTGCCATGGCTCCACACCATCTACTCCAGTACTGGAGTAGAAAAGCTTGCTATCAGGCTCAAATAACCATACACACTGTGGCTGCAAGAAGCTTTCTCCCATGCTTTGAAGCTGACTTGCCCAAATTGAAGCCGAAGGGAGGATGACAGAGCACTCTTTGTCTCTTTTTCCCCTTACAGTGATAAATGTTCCTCCTATGGTTTCATTTTTAAATTAAAGCAATTTAAATCCATTGTGCTTTCTCTGTACCTTTATTTAATTTTCAGCCTCTTGGCATTTTCCTTTCACTCTTCTTCAAAATTTGTTATGATTTTTACTGTCTGATTAAATTAATTTAGGGCTCTGGTTGTCACTTGTTTATTGTCTGACTCCCTAGCTCCCTTCACTCTCCTACAGTTTAATACTTAGTACACATTTTATTTCCCAGCTTTGGCAATATTTTCTCCATCTTCCTTGGCTGTTGTCCAGTATTTTGCTTATGAGTAGTTTTCAGGACATAAATTCTTCCTATTGCTATCCATCAACATTGGAAACCTTTGAGTCAGCTTCTCAGCAAAGAAGCAGCTTGAGCCACCAGTCCTGCAAGTTTCAGTACTAGCTAGTAGCACTGTGACTAGTTCAGCCACCACATTTGTTTCTTTTCTGATACCAAATGTAAGTTTTTGAAAATCTGAGAGAGGTGTTTTAAACCATGAGATTGTGCTGGTATCTCCAGCCTTATGTTCTCCCAACATTACCTTGCTTTAGTGTCCTTTTTGCTTCTGTGAAGATGGTAAGAAAATTAAGTTCAATTATATTTTATTCCTATAACTGACTTGCTGGTTGTTTTCTTTATCCTCCTGGAAAGTCAGAGAAATATTTGAAACCAATCAATGTAGCACAGTTACAGGATACTCCATCAACAATTCACCAGAGTTTACTTTCTCACTGCTCATGATGGAGGATTTAATCACAGTCACAAAGGTAAGAGTTGGGAACAAGCTTTCTAGTGCATTTTTATATTTCCCCCTTGGGACAGATAGCTGGGGTGTCTTCCCTGGACACAATGTGTGACTATATTTTTATGCTTTGTGTTTCTCAAATCTCCTTTTGGGCATCTTGCTGTAACATCCCCCACTTCCATTTAACCTCTACATGCCTCAGGACAGCGCTGCCCCCATTATGTAGACTTGTACTCTGCTTCCTACTATGTAACTTCAATATCTGGAGCCACTGCCAAGGGCTATGTTAAAGAAAAAAAAAGGGAAATTAAGAACTGAAGTTCTTCAGCTTCATCTGGAGATCCTTAGCTCTCTTGTATATCAAGGGTTTTTTTCTGGATCTTAAAATCATAGAAATGTAGAACAGTCTGGGTTGGAAATGACCTTTAAATGCTCTCTAGTCCAACCCCCATGCAGTAAGCAGGGACATCTTCAACTAGATCATGTTGCTCAGATCCAAACTGGCCTTGAAATTTTCCAGGGTTTTACCACCCTCATTATAAAAAACTTCTAAATTAGATATGAAGACTGTTGTATCCTACAAGCTCAGAGGACATTGGGCTCTTTTCATTATCATAATGGACTTACCAAAATATATGATAACATGCTTACTAGGAACTTGAGTTACAAGAAAGATATATGGATATTATAAGTTTCATTTTCATTCCATCCCATGTAATCCAAAAATTGATCTTGAAGACATGGAAAAGCAGCAAGAAGTTGCTGGAGAGAAGCACCTCAGCATTAATTGTGTCTCTCATGAGGAGGCTTCAGGCATATCACTTCCACTCACACTGATCATAAAACCAGTACTGTGAATTGTTTCACATTTGTATCCATATCAAGCTGATGCCAATTTATGACTGTTATGTTCTTTTTAAATACTAAAATCTTATCTTGTTTGGATCTGTACAGACAAGGCCTGGTAGTTCCATTATGAGGTATATAGTATGATTGCATAAAGCTGCCTGTTATTTATATTACTGAGCTTTTAGAACTTCATTCTCAAACACCACCCTAACAAGAGAACTAGCATAACAGGCAATTGTCACTGAAGGGCAATTAATGTTTGTCAGTTTAAACATACCTGGTGGTCTCATTTTAGCTGAGCTTTCTAAACCATTCTTAACTATAGCATGTTCTTGTAGCAGGTTTTTTTGCTCTTTTTGGTGAATGGGTGTGCCATGTGTTTGCCCAGAGTACGCAGAGGGCTGAATGGTGCTTGAAGCTGGTGGCACTCACCTCTGCCCTTCCCTTTTCTGTCCCACTGAGTTCCATTTGAGAACAAGTGGCCAATGGGGATTTCAGGAACCATGCGGACTTGGAAATAGTGTGGTTTGGATTAGGCCTGGCAGAGTCGTTGGACTGAGATTTTGACCTAAGTGAGCTGAAAAGAGGTGGTTTTTCTCTGCCTAAGAAAGACTGTGGATGGATACAAAAATTCCTTATTGAGAACAGACTTAAAAATTCCACACTCACACAGCCTCTCACACAAGAGTCTTTCACTGAAGAAAGGCGGCATGCTACCTATCAAGGTTTTCAATGCTGTAGAGAAAAACTTTTCCACACTATGAAATAATCTTTGAACTGTTGGAAAGTGCAACTGCCAGACCCTCAGGGAAGGAAGGCCTGCAGGTCAGCAAGTTCAGCCTTTTCAATTTACTAGCAAGCCCTTTGTGATGGGGGCAGCCTCATTCAAAGGTGCAGGAATGAATACACCTCACCTAGTTGCTGGTGAAAAGTTCTGACCTCCTGTCCTCGTGCTGGCCAGAAGGATTCCTGTATCGATCATCCTTGTTCTCCATGCTCTCCAGCCACTGAGATTATTTGGCCTCTGGAGCACTTTAAATCTGATCATGCAGAAAATAAAGGAGCCTGTGGCCTTTTCTCTGACACAGGAGGCAGCTTAAATAACTCTGTTGAACTCAAGAGTCAGAACTGAAGCTGGCCTAAAGTCTTGAGACCTCCAGATGAAAGGTATTTCACTATACAAATAGCATATACTTAAATATTAATAGCTATTTCTGAGCTCTATCCTAGTCCGAGAGGAAAGCTTATTTCTTTGAAGAAATAAGACTTTCAAAGATTAGAGGCTAAAAAACTTGATCAGAGTGCAAGAATATCTTGCTTTATCAAAGGAAACTTTTCAAAGCTGAAGATGGCTAAAAGCCAGTATTTTTCATGCAGACTTCAGGGAGCTGTGGTTTTATACAAACTGTGGATCCAAAACGAATTTTTTAAAACAGCAAACCCTTTAAAGAGCGAAATTTTAATTGGAAGTTAAATGAGAGCTGAGTTTTAAAGTGGTGTTTAGTATTTAAAGTGCCTAATAAAAATGGAAGCTGTTAAAATTTTAGGAGTCTCTGCTGACCACCTTGAAGAAAAGAGGCAATTCCTTCCCACCAAGGATTTTTCTTTCTCTCTAGAGGGCAGGTCACTCTTGAGTGTGCATTTCTTCCATACACTCAGCAGTGCTCTGTGACAACTGTGCATGTTTTATAAACCTGGGTTTGTTTCTATAACATAGTAAGGTGTATTTAAGGGGCCCCCCAAACCCATGATGTTTTAAGAAGGAGCATCCTTCTTAAATGAATATTGTCATTACAAGTATCTGAACTTGATATGTTGGACTGTAGCTGTTTTTTGTAGAAGTGGATATGTTGATCTAGGAATTTTGAAGAAACCAAACTGCTGCTGTGCAGTACCACAGAGCAAACACCTCCTTACAGTCATATTGTCAGCATTTTCAGAGAAAATGCTCCTTTAACCTCTCTCATGACCCTCAAGTTGTTTACCTTAACCAGAAGAGTCTGGCAAGCATAGTCGATAACTGTACTGCATACTGAAAACCACAGACTGAAAAAAATTGTTGGGTTTGTAGCACATACTGCTTCTGCCTACTTCACATCCTTGATTTATCCCTTACAAATCTACTCTGTAAGGAGTAAACGACTTCTCTCTCTTTTTTTTTGGAGCTACCAGTCTTACAGCTATATGTCTCTCTAATACCAACCTCTGCTTTACAGGTTGCAATCACATATTCCTTCAAACCATTTAACAGGTTAACATAAAAAGTTAAAATCTCATTCAAATTGCTTTGAGGATGTAGCTTCTCCTTTAGACCAGAAGAAGGACTGTGTGCACATTAGTTTGCCTGTCTGATTATGTTAGTTTCTCCTGGTTTATCTGATAGAAGAAATTGGCTCACAGCAAACAATGCCCCCAAGAAGGTAGTGCAATAATTTTTTATGGTGTGTTGCCTGGTACTTTAACAACATGATTTCTCAAGAGGTGTAGACCTGGTTGATCAAGATCCTCTCTACAGCAGTGATTTATGTGACTGTAAATCTTCTGCAAGCAAGCACACTTCTGGCAGAGGGTGATCCCCACTGCCAGTATCCCCCCCTACTATGGAGGAGACAGCAGGAAGGAAAATACTACAAGTTTGAGGCTAGACTGGACACAGCCTGCCCTAAGGGTTCAGCGTAAGATGACAGCCTTTGTACAGGACCAGAGAATGAATATCTGAATGTCCTCTCTCTCGTATCTAAGGGAATGTGGAATCATATTGATGTCCCGCTTTTGTGGTCTCCAGCTATCTGAGCACACACATCCCATTTATCCCATTTATCCCCTGCAGGAAAGAATGGCCCACTCACAGGCCCATCAGAGCTATGATTTGAGCTACAAGAAGGAGAACACGGACTGAGCAGGGCAGTAGGTGCAGTAAAGCCTATCATAACCTAAACATCTGCATCAATACCTGCAAGGCACACCAGTATTAATATGCTTGGCAGGTCGTTCCTGCCTAGAGAAGGATATGGATCTGTGAAAACAGAACAGATGAGCTGCAGAGACAGCTGCCCTTGCTAGGAGGCCTGGGAATACTTGCAGTGAAACATTTCCTTTCCTCCAGTCTCAGAGCAGCCAGTTCCTCACAGACAGCTTCAGGACAACTGAATTTCAGTGCAGGGGTCTGTGAGCACTTTTGAGCCTGATTTCTGAAGGCAGAATGGAACTTAGGCTTCCTCCTTCCCTTCCAATAGTCTATGGAAAGACACAACTGCCTTGTCTTCCACTGCAGAAGTGCTCTTCTACACAGCACAGCAAAATCTGTGCAGTAAAAGCAAAATTAGGTTTACCTGTTTCTTGGACTGCAAAATAAAACAAACATAACCTGGAAGAGCTTTGGGCAGTAAGGCACACTCATGATTTCCACCAGTTGGCATGGCTTACCAGTTACAGTGGGTGAACATGACTTTCTGATAAAGCTTTGTGTGATGTAGCTTATCAAATCTCAGTGACATGGAGCACATTTCTGTTTTATTACTTACTGATGCTGGGCTTGGCAGGCACTGCAGGTTATTTTGCTAAATTATGACAGAACTGTAATCTGCAGGATAAACTAGGATATAATGCCTGTGACTCATGAGTAGTTTTGTTGGAATAAAGCTGCTTCATATCCAACACAATATTTAGAAAACAATACCTGGAATTTATCGGAATGGAGTCTGCCCGTCCCTCCCTCCTTGTGTGGCTTACAAGATTGACCTGGAAACCTCTGAGGATTTTTTCCCCCTCAATTCCTCACAGAAATAGGAGCTGCTCCAGGAACAAGACACTTCATAAAGTAGGGTGTAATATGACAACTCAAAATAATTTTTTCTATGATCAAAACACAAAGGAAAAAGAATGCTGTTCTAAGGCATTACCAAAAGGACCAAATGGGAGGATCTGTACAGGGACAACCTAGATAGGTTGCCACAGGTGGACAAAAGAACACAAACTGTGGGCAAGGAGGGTGCCTCAGAAGCTATTCCACTGGCACAACATACCATTTCCCCATAGCTTTTCTGCAGCCTCAACTTAGTACTAATTCCATCTTAAAGTTATCACTTGTGAAAGTGAAATAGCTACAGGATATGAACACAGTGGGTGAGTAATCCACTTTTTATTAATTATTTATATCTGTAGATTTGCATCTAACCTGAAGGGGTGGCTTCTTCATTCTGCGTTCATGAACATTTTAGTCTTAGCTTCTAATTTAGTTTCATGTTGAAAGGTAAATTATGCTTTCCCCTAAAATATTGTTTCTTTTAAAACATGACAAACAGAGGAATTCAACAGAGTTTGAAGGAAAATCAGAACCAATTTTTGGCAACTTTGAACCCTGAATTTGTAAGTATAATTGTGTATCAACAACACTGGAAATTCAGCTTGGGCAGCAAGTTTGTAGATCTGAAACCCTGAGAAGTTTTTTTGAGAGTGTAGTACAGAAAAAAATGACAAAAATTCAGAAGTTTGTTTCTTTATATAATTTTGATTAACATACAAATGCAACCACACAAATTTATTCTTGTAACATAGTCATAATTGTCGTAAGTGGTGCAGGAAAGCTCCTCTCTTCCTTTCTGTTTGAATCACCACAGATCTGGAAGGAATTCAAAGCTTTTCACTCTGTAATAATGTTCCTTTCAAGAATGTTTTTCTGTTGTTGTTTTGTTGTTGTTTGTTTGCAATTCTAAGCTACAGTGAGAAGGGTTGTTTACTTTCCTTTGCTGTTGCTTTCTAGGTGTCTGTTAAACCCCAAGCAGCTGCTAACTACACACAAATCTAAAGATCTGGCAAGTGAGAAGGACTGGTAGAATGAATTTCTGCAGAATTTGTGCTCTAATTGTAAATGCAGTTTCTGGCTCTGTGTCACTAAACCTGGGGCTGACGCCGCAGCTGCCGAGCCATAAGAGGGCAGCTGCTGCAGATGGAGCTCCATCCTCATTCTGGTCAGCCACAATGTGAATGCCTGTGCTACCTCTCCTCTTCCCTCAGCTGAATTCCTTTGCATTTTAAAAATTCCCAGTGCTGTCCCTATTAAGAGGAAGAGACAGTAATGATGAGCATGAAGAGTCAGAAAACTAAATGACGGGAGGAATGGAAAAAAGATTGTGTAGCACTCTTATCTACTACACTTGCAGTTGTGCATCCGCAGTTCCACATCTCATCAGGCAAGAATATTGTGCTTCTTCTGCTGCAATCTCAGCCACATTGCTATTACTGAACAGTCATTAATTCTGCATTTTCACTAATAAGAACTATTAGAAACAAAATTTAGCATCTTGGGAAAATGCTACAATTCTGGTAAATTAGTCTGTGGTTTGTTTTTGTTTGGCTTCTTTGATATTTGGTACAAAAGCTCTAAAATATTTTCTTGAAGGACAAAGCAGAGATATGTTGGAAGTAGAGTACTGGCTACATGAGGCTTCTTCCTTTTAGAGAGAATTTGAATGCTAATTTTTTTTTTAAGGCTCAGAAATATGAGCAAAAGCATGAGTCATTTTGCCTTTTCAACAGCAGTGCAAATAGCAGGAGATGGGAAGTTCCTGACTTGCCACTGTGCTTATCCACATTTCTGATTACAATCATGAATGTGCATAAGCATCAGTGCTATATTTTTGAGATGAAGATGACAGTATTTGTAGCTTTTATGACCATTGCTGGAAAGGGACAGTACTGTCTAAGACCCAGGTCCTGCCTATAAAGAAAGATGAAGACAGTGTCAGAGCACTGGCAAAGATCCACTGTAACATTAGAGGGGGGGTACTGCAGGGGGCTGGTTGCTTTTTGGATTGGTGGTGTCTGAGACTTGTTTCCTAGTACTGGATTGAATAATTAAGCCATGTCATTCCTTACAACACCTGGTTGCCATGAAGACAGTTAGAAGCCATGAAGATGGTGAAGAGCCTGGGCATGTGATGTATGAGAATTGTCTAAGGGATCTGTGATTGCTTAGCCTAGAGAAGGCTCAGGGTGCTCTTACCAATGTGGATGAAGACTGATGGTGGGAGTAAAGGAAGGTGGAGTGGGATTGTTCTCAGTGGTGTCCAGTGACAGGCCAAGAGGAAATGGACGTGAATTGGAATAATAGACACTTCCATTAAACATGAGAATTTTTTGGTTGGTTTTTTTTTTTTTTTTTTTTTTGCAGTGAGGGTGATCAGGGTTTCCCAGACAGGATCTGGAGTCTCCATCCTTGGAGTTACTGAAGACCCAACTCATGTCCTGAGCAAAACACCGTAGCTGACTCATAGGCCTAGATGATCTCCAGATGTCCTACCAACCCCCAGCAAGTCTGTCAGAGCAAGCTACAGATATCACATATTCCAAAAGGTTTCTTTGTTTTAAGAAGATACAATTCATAGGTTTGGAAATTCAGAAGATGGGTACTGATTACAGTATATATAAGCAACTAAAGGGGGTGACAAGATGATGGAGCCAGGCTCTTCAACAGGCAGAAAGTGATGCACAGGAAGTTTCATCTGAACATGAGGAAGAATTTTACTGTGCTGGTGACTGTGTACTGGAACAGGTCACCCAGAGATGTTGTGGAATCTCCCTCACTGGAGATATTCAAGCACCACCTGGATGCAATCCTGTGCAATGTGCTCTGGGGTGACCCAGCTTTAACAGGGATATTGGATCACATCATTCATTGTGGTCCTTTCTAACCTGACCCATCCTGTGATATGGTTCAAGAGACCTGAGCCAAATCCCTGTAGATTTAGGGCACTGCCCTTCACCTCCTGGCGGCTGAGACAGCAACTCTAACAACCTTCACTGCTCCCCACCAGGTCCCACTCACAATGACTTCCCACGTGCAAGTGCGCTGGCCCCTCAGCCTCCAAGTGGGAACAGGCCATCCCTCCCCCTCCAAACCGATGTTTCCCCTTGGGATGTGTGAGCTCCTGGCCGGCAAGCGCCAAGCGGGGCTTGCCCCCAGCTGATGCTCTGCCTGGAGCTCGCCGCTCCCTGCCCCTCGACGGCCACGGCCAGACCCGAGCCCGCCGCCGGCCCCGCGCCCTGTCCGCACCTGCGGCCCATTGGAGCTGCCCATTGGAGCGGGAGCGTCACGCGGCCGATCCCTGCCGCCCGCGGGCCGGGGCAGCGCGCCCGCTCCTCATTCATTGGCTCTGCCGGGGAGCGAGCCCGCAGCGTTCCGCCCGCTCCGTCCCGCCCGCAGCGCTGGCTCCGCTCCGCTCCGCTCCGCTCCGCTCCGCTCCGCTCGGCTCGGCTCGGCTCGGCTCGGCTCGGCTGGCCGGGGCCAGGGCGTTCCGGGAGGGCTGCGCCTTTCGGCCGGGACCAAGAGGCTCTTCGGGATCTGGCCGGGCGGACGTGCCCGGCGCGGTAAGGGGCCGGCGCAGCGGGCGGGGGGTGAGCGAGCGGAGGAGAGAAAGGGACGGCCCTGCCCCGCCGTGTCCCTGCCCCGCCGTGTCCCTGCCCCGCCGTGTCCCTGCCCGTCCCTTCCCGGGGGTGGGTGCTCCCGGCTGGGCGGCGCGGGGACACCCGAGCGCCTGCAGTTCAGCCTGAGGTTAACAGGTGGCCGAGGCTGCTCGGAACAGAGACCAGGCGGCTCCCGCAAGCATTAAGATCCAAAGCGCTCCGCCAATTTTTCTTTTATTTTAAATAATAATAATAATAATAATAATAATAATAATAATAAATGCATGAAGTGGCATTGTTATTTGGGTGACGTGGGGAATGCCAGCTGTAGAAAAGCTTGTGTCTCCTTTCTGAATTTGTAACGGAGCGATTCCTTCTGCATTCAAAAGCAAAACAGCTAAAAAGCACTGACTGCTGAGCATTTGAATGAACTTAACAATTGAATCAAAAATGTTTCAAAAAAAAATGTGCGGGGAAAAAAAGAAAGCCACGACAAGTTTGTTGTGTGTTTGTTGTCGGGTTTTTTTGCCTTTTTTTCTCCCCGCCAGGTAACATCTCTCTTCCTTTGTGCTTTCAGACTGAAGGGATGAACATCTCCTCCATGCAGCCTTAGATTACTTCTCCTGTTCTGTCTTGCCGTCTTCTCTTTCTCCATGTGCTCTTTCTAATCTCCTGTTGACTCATACTTTCCCCCTGCCCCCTCCCTCCCTTCCTTCTCCCTTAACAGTCTCTAGTTTAAACAGTTGTCATCTCAGTGGTCTCTTCCTCTGGCCTCAGCCTCTGTTGACAGTGACTGGTGTGTAAGTTCAGGTCCCTCTCCTGAGCTGTCTGCCATTCTTTTATTTTTGCTGGAAATGATCACCTCAATGATAAGCTTGCAAAACTTCTCTCTGAGCAGTCACTGTTCCCTGACATTTGCCTTTTCATCCTGTCGTATAGCCTTGTTTGGTACATAAAGCTGGACAGTGACTGGAGGCATAGACACAGCACTGGTTTGGCATTTCTCCTGTGACACACATAGCTCATAGAGAGATGGGACAGCAGTGGCAGTGCTGCCTCAAACTGCCTCAGCAGGGCTGGTTGGACCTTGTTGGAGAGAGCACTGAGGTGCTTCTATTTCCAGGTGTGTTTCCCAGCCCACTGCTCTGTCTTGGAGTGTCTCCCTATTTTGGTTTGTTCCTCTCATTTGAGCTTCCCGGAGGCTGTGCACACAGGGGTGCAGATGTATGTAATCGCTGTGGAAACAAACAGATGTTTTGGTTTCTACTTAGAGATAATCAGGTAACAGTCTCCAATTCTGGTTGTTTTCCTTCTCCATTTGTGGCTTTCTATTCAGATTCTCAGTCAGAGTCAAGACAATTTTGATCACAGGAGTAAATGCCTGGAAAGATGCCAGGGGAATGGCAGGTCTCCACTGACTGAGGACAGCCTGGCTCCATTCTTGTAAAAAATAATGAGATGTTCTGGCTGTATCAATCACAACCAAATTTATATAAAATAAATCAAGCTATTGCAAGTAATTTTATTTTTTTTTTAAGGAAAAAGAACCTCACAATATTAAGAGCTGGACAAAGTAATTTACTGCCTACTCTTTCCCTGGTTGTCCATGTAGACTTTGTGATGGTAAAGGTTTAGAGTGAAGCACAGATGATACTCTTGCAGCTTGTTCAGCAATTTAAATCAAATTTAAAGTCTGTGAACCTATAATAGCAGCTATTACTGGCAAAATTATACCGCAAATCTTATTACAAATAAATTAAGGCTTTATTCTGTGTACTCACTGCAATGGGCTGTGGTTATACAGGTTTAGTGATGTTTTCTTGGCATCTAGTTACTTATTTATAGCCTGGTGTTACACAGACACATGGTAGGGATAAGAATGGGAAAATTTAGATGTGTGCCTGTGAGTTGGGTACTGCTGTCTGATTTACATGAGGAGAAATTTGTATTTGAGGCACTACAATAAATTGTTTGCTTCCTCGACAGTGCTGGAGGGAAGACTTAGATTTGAAGATGGGGAAAAAAAATCCCTCAGTTCTTGTTTGAAACAGTCCCAGACCAGTTTGACTCTGAATGAACAGCTCCATTTCAGTGAGTGCTTAAAATTGTCACTGAACCGATTAAGGCAATATTTCTGCACTGTGTTGTAGGACAACTACAGAAGTTGAGAATATATTTGTCATATAGGTGTGGAAATTTTAAAGAAAATCTCTATAATTTTATTTTATTAGCTCCTGAGGAAATGTAATACGTGATTCAAATTGAAAAGCTCACGTGTTATTTTGCATCTGAGAGATTGTGGCTTACAGACCCTGTGTGGGTGAGAGCACAAGCTGAAGATTTTTCCACCGTAGCATTGTCAAACCCCAGCTGTGAGATACCAAAGTGTGGGAGTAGCTCTGATAAATGCTCTATCATACCTATTTTGCTTGGGTTTCTTTCATCCCTGCCAGCTGGTTTATCTTGCTCTGGCTTCAGCAGAAGCTGGGAACAGAACCATTTCTGCAGGGAGAACCACTGAGAAGTGAAGAGGTGCTATGGGAAGCATGCTTCAGACCAGATGAACACTGTGTGAAGATTAGAGAATTATTTTGTAATGGGCGAGAGGAAATTGTCTTTGGCTTCCACTCTTCTTGTCAGCCTCAGCTCTGTGGTGACTTTTTCACTGATGCAAAGCTGACACAGAGCTATGAAACAAGGCCTGAACACACTCATCCATTTTCTGGGCTGTGCAACCCTACGAGCACCTGCATTTAAACCTGGAGCCTGGCACACTGCAGGTTGGTAAGGCCGCCTGTGCAGCAGCAGCCCCGCTGTGGGGCACGGGGCATCGCCGGGCACGGGGCATCGCCGGGCCCGGGTCACTGACACAAAGGGAGCCCAGGTAATTTCAGCTGCAAATCAGTGCTGAGTTTCCCAGGAACAATCACACAAGAGTAGTTCTCTCTTTCAGCCTTGCCCCTGTTACAAATGGTTGGTTTAGGTGTGGTTATTTGAAACACACCTGGGTGCCTCTGTTCTTGGATTTGGTTGTGTTTTCTGGCTGCGCTGAACACTGTGCTTCCAGTGTGTCTTCATGGCTTGCAGACCAGCCAATTTGAGTCAGTCTAGTCAGGTAACCATATGCATTGACATAATTTCTCAGTGAGGTTTTTTTGCTTTCAAATTGAATTGCCATCTTTTAGTTACAAAAAAATGGCAATGTTTCTGCTGTCTCTTCTGTGGAAGCTGCTTTTTTTTTTTTTTTAATATGTTCTTACATGGTAGCACAAATAGAAGGTGTTTTAAAAGCAGCTCTTAAGGGTAGGTCATATTCTGATGGAGCCATTCCAGTTAACCTGCAGCGTGCTGATCAGTAAGAGTGGAGGAAGGAAGCTTTCCTTTCTCTCTGCTCAGAATAAGGCGCCAGAATGACAGACTTCAGGGCTAGAAGAGAATTCAGAACATCCTCATCTCAACACTGAGATTTCTGTGAGAATAAAGCTAATAAAGAAAAACATTTACTAAAACTTGCTTTACGGTTGAATCTTACCTCATTAGTAGATATGCCAGGGCTCTTTCAGTTCAGGGTTTTCTAGAACAAATCAGCCCCAGAGGTTAAAAATTTGTAGTGAGAAAGGTTAAAATAGGCAATATTATAAATAGGTGAGGGAAAAGCAGCCTTTCTTTGGGGAAGTGTTGAATATATGTATACATAGCATTGATGTCAGCATTTATAACATTATAGGACTGAAAATCTCAGTACTTTAATGCTCACTAATAGGGCTTCTTCTAGTCTGGTTGGTCTTGAGGAAACTTGGGTTTGCAGCTGCCATACCTGCACATCTAAGAGGAGGTTGGCTTTTAGGAAGATGGGCTCAGTACTGATTGGGTAATCCTGCCCTAGATGCAAGAAATAAATGGAATTATAGCTAATCTTTATTACTTTTAGATAATGCTGTCTCTTCAGACTGTATGTTCTGGCTGTAATATCTAAAGCTTTTGGTACTGGAGTTCAGCTCAGCTTCAGTGTGTTTTGGGAACAAGTCCCAGTAGCTCCCTACTAACTGATCCATGTCCGTTTACCGTCAGTGTGGGCCTGAAACTTTTTAAGAGGAATGCAGGCCTTCTGTGATACCATGTTAGGTATAACTCATCTGTCTTCTCAGACAAGGCTAGTGAGTGCGCTCTTGTAGGATTTGCTTTATTTATTTTTAGAACTATACAGTTGTCAGTGTATGGTGTCATTTCATATTGGCTTCTGCCTTAACTTCCAGGTGGCACCTACTGAGTTGGACTGCTAAGTGGGCATTATTGTCTGCTTATATTGTTATTGCCTGTAGGAAAATAGTTGGCAAACCTTTTTTGCCTTTTTAAAGTTTTACTTTCAAGTCATAATGTCATTGCTTTTTAACTAGGTACAAACAGTAGCTATACAATTAGTATGCAAATTATATATATGGTGTGGGGTGTATAAGTAGTTTGTTTTTGGAGTCTATTTTGCATTGCACAGTTATAAGGATAATAAAATGTATATTATATGATGTGTAATATGGTGGCATGAGGCAAAGATGTCTGTAACTGTAACCTCTCATCCTTAGTTCACAGC
Organism: Corvus cornix cornix; assembly: GCF_000738735.6. Classification (NCBI taxonomy): domain Eukaryota; kingdom Metazoa; phylum Chordata; class Aves; order Passeriformes; family Corvidae; genus Corvus; species Corvus cornix. The sequence continues at coordinate 80,159,236 of NC_047056.1, read as the reverse complement.
TTAAGCAATGACTAAACCAGCTTTTTTCCTTTCTTTTGTTATAAATTCCTTTTGTGATGAATCCAATGTTATTCTTGTTACTTTAGTGCAACAGCTCAGACAATGCTGTTTGTGAACATCAGTAACAAACATGACCATGATTAACATAGGACTTTCTTTTCTCTCCAAGGAAAAACCTAGTTATCAGAGTTGGCATTTATGATTGATTTTTAATTTTAAAATCAGTTTTCAGCTATCTTTCTTTCTTTTCTTCTTTTTTTTTTTTTTTTTTGTTAAATTTAACTGATTTTTATTGTCTGCTTTCCTCTCTTTTATTGCAGGTGGGATTGGGTATTCCCCTGAAAAGACCACAAATTTGAACTCAAACCCTGCCCATCTAGGATATCGAGAATTAGAAAGAAGCAAGAACTGTTAGGTGAAGTATTTCCTGCAGACTACTTTCCTGTCTGTGCTTGGGAGTGGCACAGCTTATTCAAAGCCATGTGGCAGGGCTGCAGAAAGATGGGGTCCATATTGCTTTTCAGCTGATGCAGTGCAGCAGAGTAAATAAGTTTATGCTTGTTTTTTTCATTTGTTTTTTTCTCTGACTTCACCTCCTAGTCTTTAGGATGGAGTAAAAAGGAATGTGGGGGTGGCTGGCTCCCTCTTTCCTCATGCAAAATATTGGTGCTGCTATGGGGACTTAGAAGATGTGGGAACAGCCTGAGTTGTTAACTTCTCATAGCCAACAACTTCTGGGTTGATGGTACTGCCCAGCTGATGGAGCTGATGTACCAGGGTGTAGTGCTAAGCTTTCTTAGGCTGGGACGTCTCACAGTTTGAAATGTTCCTTCTCTTTTCACCTGTCTGGCTCTGGGATCTTCAGAGGTTGGGGCACTGGATTAATCATTTATTCTTTTAGAAGACCACTGAGCGCTTAGATTCTGTGGCACTAAGCAGAATAGGAGTATGTGGAAAACAGATGTAGTTCTTGACTGAAAATTCACCAAGCTCCTTGTGTCTACCATATTGCTCCAGAAACAAATAGTGCATGAACAATCCACATGGTTTTCTCTTTGTGCATGCAGGTCAGCTTCGGAGGTAGTTGTTGCTGCTTACAAGGACAGTTTCAGACATACACAAAACCAGATATGCCTTTGTGGCTCCAGTGGTGGTATAAGCCATGAAGTTGTGTTGCAGATGTGGTGTGCGTTCAGTTTTGCTTTAACAGTGACTCATTTTGAAAGGTAAGTGGCTGAGAGCCTCGTGCAATGTATCACTGATGTCCAGATTGGAGAAAATAGCCCAGCTGCACAGTGTTTGATGTCCTCCTGCTGCCACTTAAGGGCATGGATTTTATGCAAACATAACCCAACAGCCAAGCTAGCTTGCTCAGGTGCCACTGGCAGCTGTCAGGCCAGCTGAGACCTTACAGACTTTCACATAGGTTACAAACAAGTTCTCATGAAGGTATAATTCAACTCCAGGAGTTGCAGTTGGGTCTTCAAGGGGAACATCTGGTTACATTTATCTGCAGGGAGCAACCCAGTGCTCCAGAAGAAGGCCCTGAGCATTTGCTCTTTTTAGTTTCCAGGATACCGACCTGCCTAAATTTCTGGTTGCCAGCACTGAACACAGTCCTTTCTTCAATAATCAAAATGAAGCTTTTTGTTCCTGACTTACTTGGAACTCCTGGAAGAAGAGAGCTGGAGTGAGGAAAGCCTGTCTGCATCCATACACATCAAAATCAATAGAGAGGCTTTCATGTTTGCCTCAAAAGGCTCCTGTACCTTCCTTAAAAAGCCTCAGCAAAGTCAGTTAGAGGAGCTCCCTGTGAAGCTTTGGAGCTGTGGGATGAATCATGGCTCTCCGTGTCTGACAGAAAGAGTGTTTGAGAGCATCTCCTGGAGGAATTCCTTCTTAGAAGTGCTTACCTCTTACCTTAATCCCTGCATGATGTGCTGTGGCCAGGCAAATGCACCTGACAGGCTGCTACCATGCCAGCTCAGCCTGCTTTGCTCTTCCTTAGGAGATGCAAGGTCTAAATAGTCACTACTTTCACTATGCTGGTCCTTGTACCACCATGCTGGACTGGCTTTTTAAGTAGAAAAGAAGGTTTTTGCGTGTTTGAGGCTGTGTTTTTGGAGGTATTTGGACAGAAAAAGCTTACAAGTGAGCTGAAAGTTGGTTTGGAGCAGTGCTTATGCTTAGCCCTACTGGTTGTTTTAGAGGCATATTTTCTATGTCCCTCAAAGCACAGATTAGCCTGAGAGCTGGTGACTCATCTTTTCATTAGCACCTCTCCCTCTGATAGTGGTTTGTCTACAGTGAGAGAAAGTCTCCACATGCATGCAGTCAGTGGTGAAAGGCTGGAGCTTCTATCCTAACCTAATACTAAACTGGGACAGATCCTTGTGTCCTGGAAGGGGCTATCCTCTCCATAAATCATAAATGGACACTAGTGACTAGACTGGGAGAGAGCTCTGCATGCAGCCCAATGAATCCCATCTGCTTTGAGGGTGGGAAGAAACCCTTGACGTGGAAGAAACAACATTTTTCAGATGGCTCCTATACCCCATTCTGAAGTTTTCTGCAAGTGGATTTCGGCTCTTTTTGCAATACTAAATGGACAGAGATGACAATGGCCATTAGTGATGCCATATGTGGACTATTTAAATGAAAGGCTTCTCTGGAAAGCTATAAAAGAGAAAAACAACCTTTAAGCAGGACTAATAAATGTTGTCAAGAGACATGTTACCAAAAAAACATTGAGGAGAAGGGGGAAAAAGGATGGCAGGAACCCTGTGTAGCACCATGTAGTCTCCTGGAGCACAGTCACAAAATGAAACCCCAAGTCTTGTAATAAACAGCTGACAGAGCTGAGATGGGAGCAAACTAGGACAGGGATCCTAGGGTTTTCTCTCTGCCACTTCTTCCTCCTCGGCAGCAGTGGCTTTAGTTGATTAAAAATATGAAAACTTCTGTCTGAAGCTTAATTAGACATTCTCTCTTTAATTTGAGGAAATGGAAAAGCCAAGGAGGAACTTTACTGTCAACACAGGCACTTTTAGTTAGCCTTATCTCTTTCTCTCTGTCCATTCTTAAAGGGGTGGAAGTACAAGATGGGAAACATCCTCAGCCATGAGCTGGGTTGTCCATTTATGGTCATGTTTTTTTTTTCCTTCTCTACTGTGCTTCAGGCTATTTATTCATGCTGGAGGCTTTCTGAATGGCCAAGGGAGGGTGAGGGTAATGTGGTGAAGCTTCTTATCCTGTCCCAAGAATGGGGTTGGTCACTTCTCTCCCCAGCCCACCCCCTCACCTTTGCTGCTGTTAGGTTGCTCATTGTGAAAGCTAAATGGGTTTGGGTTGAAAAATAGATCCATTTTGTTTTAAAAGATTTATAACTTGCCAGTTAAGTTTTTTGGTGTATGTTTAAAATTCTGAACATTGTAACTAAGAGTGAAGTTTACTTTTTCAGGCCTACTGTTTATTTAAAATTGCTTTGAGGCATTACTGCCAGCATTTGTTAATGGTAAAATAGTTGCAGAAAGAACTATTTCACAAATTTGAAATGCTGTTCATATTCCCTGAGTGAAAGTGTTTCTTATTTTGTGCCTGATTTTTGTTCTTTGCCTATGGCCCTTCTAGCACTTGACGCCTTATCCAGTCCTGCTGGATTTTAATTGAATGCAAAATTACCCAAAGCTCAGCTTACTTTCACGAAAACTATTTTGTAATATGTTACAATTTGGATTTCCTGACTCCAGCTACTGTAGCAGACGTTTTGTGCAGAGATGTGCTTTCTTTTGGTGTGCATAAAACTGTCTTATATTCTGAAAAAATTACTCTGCAAGATGCAAAGCTCTGGCACAGAATGGTGGTAATGACAGAGATATCTATCAAGGTAATTTCATGATGCTCAGTGTTGCTTTGCAGTTTTTGTTATCTTTGAGCAAAATCACTCCTGTTTTATTTTCCTTCTGTAGTGGCATATTGAGCCCGTTTATCAGCATAGAGAAATTTAGGTTGGAAGGGACCCCTGGTGGTCATCTGGTCCAACCTCCTACTCAAAGCATGTTCAACTAGATCAGGTAAATATTTCCTTGTATCTAATTTGAATTTCCTGTTCCCCAATTTTTGTCCATTGCTTCTTGTCCTCTTCCTGTGCACCTCCAGCATCATCTCTGCACCCTCTAAGTGTAGACAGCACTAAGGCCTCCCTGGAGCTGTCTCTTCTCCAGGCTGAACAAACCCTTAGGCTCTTGTGCCTCCTGTGCTTCAGCTCCCTAAACATCTTGGTTGCCTTTCACTGAGCTCCAGTGTCTGAGTCTATAATTAGGGGAAGGAATGGGAGGGGATGTGATAGCCTTGTCTGATGAGGCAGTGGCTGCCTGGAACAGTGACGAGGAGGTGATCCAATAGATGAGAAAGAATAAAAGCCCAAAAGCAGTGCTAGGTGTAGTCTCCATTAATGCATTTCATATCCACAGGTCTGTATTTGCTGAGGTGCAAGATGTCTGCCCTGAGGCTGATCTCTAACAGAACCTCCCACCAGGCCTTGTCTAACTCGGATTACACCTGGGACTATGAGTACTATGAGTATGGACCAGTGTCATTTGAAGGGCTGAAGGCTCATAAGTGTAAGTTCAGTAGAGACATGCTTCATTGCGGCTGAGCTTCCTGTCTACGTGTTCTATTCTTCACTTGAGACTGAATATTGTACAAAAAGACCTCTCTCCTAATTCCTAGGATTCTCTGCAATTAGCAGTATCTCTCTATTTATTAGATCTTCATTATTGTTTATTATTCTGTATCCTTTTGGTGGCTGTTCTTCTTGTGCATGAGAGAACCATGGATTTATTGGCTGTGGTAGAAATTTGTCAATACTGACGAATTGACTGTCAGGAAACATTATCAACAACAAGTTCAGATATACTGCTGCTTCTGGTGACTGCTTTGTACAATCAGTGTTTCTTTGTTTTTGTTTCTATTTGTTTGTATTTGTTTCTATTAATGGTAAAAAGGCAGTGGTTACTTGTTCAGTTCTGTGTTACTTGTGTTCAGTTCTGCTGATAGAAAATAAATTTTAGGTTTGAAAATAAGAGAAGAATTTCCTCCTTCTGAACAAACTTGCCATTGGTACTTTCTTCATAGGAGGAGTGTGCTAAATTCAGCATTCTGTTAATACTGGAGCTGTTTTACAGTAGAAGCAACAAATGAAGGATAAGGACCAGAGAGATGAAAAATATGGATTGGAATTGGGAGAAAATGTAACTAGGACAAGCTAATACAGCTGGACCAACATTTTTCTAAAAACTAGACAACGGATTTGATGATCTTTCCTTTTAGAGGAGATGATTGTGAGGCGAGAACAATAAAAGAGGGGAGAAAAAACAGAAACCAACTCAATTGCCTGATGGGTCTTGCAAGAACTGCTGAAGAGAAAAGAAGCCATCCTGTTTCTTTGTTTCTGAGCTAGATACAAAGTGAAAGGATTTGATCCCCAGTCTTCAAAGCTTTTGGGAAGGGTCTCCATCCGGTGCTGGAGCACTGGTCCAGGTTGGATTACATACTTTCTGTCTCATTTGTCACGATGAGCGTTCAGATTGGGAAAAAGTAGTGCCTGCACTGGCAAACAGCAGCTCAGAAAGGCTGAGTCTCCCTTGCTTCTACACAGCAGCTTTTGGGGAGGCTCTGCAAGGGACAGAACAAACTTGCTGAAGTTATTAACACTTCTGAAAAAAAATAGAGTAGAATTTGCTTTTTATTTTTTTCCCTCCAAAAACTCTGCTGATTGCTGTCTGTATTTTTACAAATTATAGGCACTTGAAAAATGTGGGTTAGCTTTTATCATGTTTTTAATTTATCTTCCATTCTTCCACCTAATCAGAGGTCAAACCTGATAGCAAGGATTACTGGTTGCAAAGATCAGCTGAAATGTTATGTACACACCTTCGTTTCAGCTCGGCCTCTCAAACAGCATGATGGGACAAAAGGTATAAATGACAGCTGCCTCTGGATTGCAGAAGGCACAGCTGCAAATCAGATCTTGGATTGCCATCGAAGTGACTGCCATGCTGAGCATGGCAGCTGAACTTCCCTGTCTGGCTGTGCTGTGCATAGAGCAGAAGGTCCTGGACAACTCTTAGAGAATGGGACAGAAGTAACAAGTGCTTTTCAGATGGAACTTGATGAAAAATGTCATTAGTAGTACTTGAATCAGTGATCTAGGAAGTCCCTTCTGGTTGTGGTGGATTTTCTTTAGTTTTTGTTTGTTTGTTTGTTTTAACTGATAGATTAGAGTTGTCTCTGTTTAATTCATTGTTATTACATGCATTGCCCAGAGGGCAGAGTTTAATCTACTAAAGGAACAGTCTGTGTTGTGTCTGGGATGATATTTCTTGACATGGTGTGTTCTTGTTCCAGCTGTTGCCAGCAGAGATGAGATTGTTGTGAAATGTGGAGGCAGTGTGATCAGATATGAACTTCTCCGAAATCCTAAACTGAGGAGAAGGAGAGGAGATTAAACAAGGGTTACATGAGGAGCAAGACCTTGAATACTTACAAAGAAGAGGTGTCAATGAATGCCTGTAACTTATGTTGAAGAGTTCAACAGGGAATGGACTCCAGTTTAGGTGATTTGATTTAAATATAAAGGAATTCAGAAACCTGTTTTCTGAAAGCAGAGAAAAATTTATTCGAAGTGAGTCATGAGAAAAAGGATTGACAAAATAATCTACCACACAAAAATAGTTTTCTTAAAAAAAAAAAAAAAAAGATGCCACAGTGATGTTTCAAATATATGCCTGCAAAAAAGGAAAAAAAAAAAGCAAAAAATATGTTCTGCTGGAGGAAAAGTGAAGGCAGGAACTAGAAATCAAAAAATCTGGAAAAGTAGGGACCAGATATTTTGTACATTAAAGCTTTAGAAAGCAAATAGACAAAGATAGCCAGAAGATACTTGTAAGTGGCAGAGATAAGAACAAAATCACTTTTTGTTCCTTTGAAAATGGGGAAGCCTCAGGAATGTTAGTGAGAGGCAAAATAGGTAGGAATGATAAGAGGAGTTAAAACTGCTGCCAGGATAGTATGAGTCTGTGTTATGAAGAAAAGGAAGGCTGAAACTGCAACTTGAAAATGTAAAAGTATCCCATGACTATCTATTTGTAACTTTGGGCAGTATTAATGTCCCTCATACTGTATTTTTTGAACAAAATTTGTGTTATGTACTGTTAATTTCAAACAAATATTTAGAATTTAGTAGGTTTGAATAATTTCCACTTAAGTGAGTGAGATCTAAATGAAATATTGAAGAGAACTCAGGTCACCTGCTTGAATTTTAAACAAATTCAAATAATGTGATTTATACAGCAGAGAGTTGGAATTTATACAGCGGAGGGTTGGAAGTGTGTCAGGAGGCACAATAAAACAAGGAAGATGTAGTGTTAGGCTCAGTAAACGTAAGAATTCTGTTGGGAGCAGGAACAGCAAACCAACCACAAAACAGGCTTGTTATTCAGCACACAGTGCTAGCAGGTGTGATTTTTGTGGGGAGTAGTAGTTTATCAGAGCCTTGATTTTCTTTTTTTCTTTTTCTTTTGTTTCCTTTTAGTTAAGTTTTTCAGCTTGATTGATATAATCTATGCGTGTCTATTTTAGTCATATTAAACGCATTTTACATTCTGGTTGTTAATGCAGCTGCATATCATCCAAGCACGTCTGACTAATTGGAAGGTACTAGTAGCTATAAATGGCTAAGTGGTAAATTTTTTAAAGGGATTATTTCTTCTCAGATGAAATCTGCAGGTACTACGAAGTCCAGCAGGATGAGCTATTGCGTATTAGAAGGTCAACCATAAGGTGTATCTTGAACCACCTAATACAGGCTGTGCTTACAGAATGATTCTGAAAGTAATTTAGGGCACATAATATATGGAATTACAGAAATAAACTCGTGGCAGAATGCTTTAAGCAGAAAGGAGTATTAAAAACTCCTCCCCCTCCATCACAGAGACCTATGCTCAAACCACATTCCAGTTATTTTACACAGGGTGTTGAGAGGGGAGGATATGGCACAGGAGAGATGGAATAAATATTGCAGTGGGAGACTGGAAACTTAACCTCCTTAGTTTACCTGAGAAAGGGATTATGGAGGAACTTCATTGTGATAAAGTATTTTCACAGGGAGAAAATCTCAAGTTGCAGCAGGCATTTTGACTTTGCAGCTAAAGAGAGAATGGTTTGAGCTGATTACCAGTTTCCACGTCTGCCTTTCAGCATGGAAAGATATTCAGATATTTCACAGTGGGAGCATGATTAACAGCTGGGGTCAAGCACCAGGCAGGATAGCTGATTCCTTTTTTTTCAGTGTCTTTAGTTAGCCCTGTAGGAAATTCAGCGGTTCTGTGCTGTGCCTGCTGCACTGGGTCACACATTACAGCCAGTGAGGATCTCTGAGGTTTGGTAGTGGCTGTGTGAGAGGTTAAGGGTAGAAAGGACTCCTGTCCTGACCAAGCCTTCCCTCTTGCACGTTTGTATGTAATGTTTTTGAACTTCTATAGTGGAAGTTTTGAATACTTGCATAAGCAAAGAATAACGAACTGAAATGATGTGAAAAAATACCTGTGTGCTGATGGGTCCTGGACCAGGTGATATTGTGTGTTGGTGCTCTGTAACTTTGGTCCATGCTAATCAGTTGATTGTTGTCTGGAAATATGTTTGTCCCACTTGAACCCCTCTAAATCAAGTTCCTGGAAACAGTAGGTACAGTTTATGCACACAGGTAGAAACCCATGCTCTTCCCAATGACTGCTATATTTGGTTATTGCACTGATGTTTTTCTATTGATTAACTGGTTGGTTGACTTTTTTTGCCCAAATCTGTTGCGCTCCTCTGACAGTGTATTGTGGCTGTCTGTACTTAAGTTGGAAACCCAAATTGAAAATTATTCAAAAACATCTTGTATCTGTTGGTTATTGATATTTAGTGAAGCAGCAAATAGTTTTTTATCTGTGGTCCTGTTTCTTGCAGAACGCTCTGTCTTGCCACTAAAAGGTCTTCCTAAACATATTGCATCAAAGAAATCCATTTAAATCCAGAAACTTAATGGTCTGGGGCAGAAATAACTTAAAATAGCAGGAGTCCAGTTCTACAGAGACAGAGGATTATGTGGAAAATAAATAATCCTCTCTTCCTAGTTCTAGCACTGAAGTTTTTTCCACAGCAATGCTTGGAAATGGGCCTGGCATCACATAGGGATCTCCTCTTACTTTACTAGCCAAGAGAATTGTCTTCCCTCTTTTATCTACTGTCTGGTTTTTCTAGATATCAGTAAAATTTGGTCTTAAAATGCGATTTTCAATGGCAGCTTTCTGTTTAAAAATACATGAAGATAAATTTGATTATCCTTTCTCTTTGTCACCCAGAAACAAGCTGCAAATTGTTTTGGGTTTGCACTCATGCTGCGTGTGGAAGGCAACTTTTTGCAAGTGCAAGTAAAATATTGATCATCTTGTTTTCTCTTTTTTTTCCCCACCAGATTCCATTGTGATTGGATTTTGGGTTGGTCTTGCAGTTTTTGTCATCTTCATGTTTTTTGTCCTGACCCTGCTGACGAAGACAGGAGCACCACATCAAGAGTGAGTCTGAAAACGGGAATAAGAAATGCAGCCTACTATGCAGCCCCCAAACAAGCAGTGAGAGTGCTGACATTGTACTGGCTCAGCCTCATCTTAGTCTGGTCTGTTCTTATGAAACACTGCAGTCTGTCTTCATTTCAAGTAATTTTAGCATTTTCATTCTGAAAGGATGTTTTGGGTAGGCTGCCAAACAGGTGCCTTTAGATTACTGTTTTGGCAACGGGTGGGATGGTTCTAGGTAGGCTCAAGTTTTCATGGAGTGAAAGTGTGAATATCAACAGAGTATATACAAATAAAATGCAGTGCAGCTGTTGAATTAAGGAAGCTGAAGCCTGGCTGGTTTCCAAATGTTTGTGTGTTCAACTCCAAAAGACAGATAAGGGTAGTATTTGCAAAATCTTCCCTTAACCCCCGAGGTCTCAGAGCGTCTTAGTTTCTGCTGAGAAATTGCAATAGATGCTGAAGTACAGATCAGCTCGACATTTCTCTAAAGCCAGGGTCCCTTGAAAGTCCTCTATTTTTTATTCTTTCTGGCTGATAAATATGTGCAGACCATGCCTTGCCTCAATGCTCTATCTGCATTTGCATGGGACACAGGCTGTCAGTGTCCCTTCCTCTGAGAAAGTTTGAACCCACATCTCCTCTCAGGCTTCTGTGCCATAAAGTGGAAATAAAAAGCCTCTCTGGAGCGTGAGATTGCTTGCAGGCAGGTAGCAGTGATGAGAAGCTGATTGTAAAAGGCAATTGCTGGTGCTTATCGCTTCCTAAAGCAGCCTATCTCTGCCTCCTGGAGTCCCTTTGCTATTTAATCACATGTAAAGTGGCTCTGAAACTCCTTGTAATAGCGCAACTCTAGAGACAGGGTCAGATGTATGTCTTGAGTCTCTTCTGTGATCCTAAAGAAGCAAATAGTGGCAAAAGAATCCAGCTTACCAGAACTGACTTACTGGTAGTTTTGCTTCCCCTACAGACTGTTAAGAAGTAGCCAGACATTTCCCCCGAACAGATTTTAAATCCCTGTAATTTTTGGTGTGCTGCCTCTTTTTCACAAAGACCTAATTTATTAGCTGAGCATGAGGCTGGATCCCATGTGGATAATTTGAAAGGGGAAAAAGTAAAAATTACATATATAGAGAGAATTTCATATGGCTATTTGTCAAAAATTTTTACGCTTGTAAAAATTTCCTTTCAGGTAGCAGAGGCCTGCTTGATATCTCCCACTTTTTTCTGCCTTTTTCACCAATTTTCTCAGAACATTGTCCTAGAGAGTTTGTGAAATGTCCACCTTTGGTCAACTTCTACATCCACATCAGAATGCAGAGTTGCCCTTGCCTTCATCATTAGGCTTGAGACCTCCAGAAGTCCCTTCTGTCCTAAACCTTAATGTAATTTTTCTTTAGTTGCTGGAAAGAGACCAATTATTCCTTTCTGTATTTGCTATAAACCTCTTCGCAGCTTTGGGAGCTGTGTGCCTGAGTGCTTGCCCACTTGCTATGCATGCTGAGTTGGCACCTTTAACAAATCTGAGCACTATTTTTTTGCCATTTGGTAACGAAATGTGCATGGTACTGAACATGGATCCTCCAGGGATACACTAAGTGCAGTGAATACAGTTGTGTCCTCTTACTTTTTTACATGTATATAAAAACTGGACAATAGCTTCCTGTAAAGCCAGAGCAGACTGGTTTTGGTTTGCCTGCATCTTCTATTTTTATACCTGACTGGACTCTTCATGACTTGGCGTTTCATTAGTGGGCTGTCTTGAGACCTCCTTTAGAAATAGATGTTAATGGGATTCCTAGGTCTTGGGAGAAAGCCAGCTTGATTGATGGATGAAGTCTCTGAAGTCTCCAACTTCAGTAAGGCTCTTTGGCTGTTCTTTAAAGTACCATTAATGTGAGAGATTAAGTGTATATGGGCTCAGATGGATGGATCCAACGTAGAATAGTCTGATTTTTTTCTAGTAGTATGCTTTTCTTGGCTCAGTATAAAGGGGCATGATAGGATGTACTTTTCAAAATTACACAAGATGTTCAGAGTTAGGTACGTTCTCAGACCAGAAGGGTCAGGATATGGATAGGGACAGGCAGAAATTTAATCAGCTACAGAAATTATGTCTGCTGCATTTCTCCTTTGTTTGCTTGCATATATATTAGCTTGTGCAACCAAAAAAAAACTGTTGGCAATCTCTGAATTTCTGTCCAAAAAACGCTCTTGTTCATCATTCAGGAGAGGAAAGCATGCTATATTTGCTTCTGCATTTGAAAATGTCTTTAAGAGCTCATTTGTGCAACAAATGCAAGAGTTCATGCAACCTATCTGTACAAAATATTGGCTGATGTGATCTTAAAGCAGTAAACATTAAATAACTGATTTTTTTTTTTTTTTAGAAGTCAGTTGACCTTGGTTAAGTAAAACTGGGATCTTTGAGGCTACTTTTTTTGAGTGTTCTGAAAAGATACCTGCTGAGGTGTTCTTGAGTATTGTAATGAGCAAGACTATGCAAGTTTATACTCTAGTTTTAAGAAAACAAAATTCCTCTCCAAAATACAAAGATGGTGTTTGTGAATTTCACAATCCAAAAATATCACTGTATATTAGATTGTGTGTTCCCTGCTCATGAACATAGGATTATGCTTCATCATATGTCCTCAACATTCGGGTCACTGTAAAATTTATTTGCATCTTCTATTTGTCCATTAAGATTAGGTGGCCACTGCCAGTCTCGTGTGCCCCTCTGCATGATCAGCCTTTGCTCCTTCACAGCTCACTGGATTATGAAGCACTTGCCACGTCTATGCAGTAATTCTACTCCTCTAGAGGATGTGTTTTAAGCTTTCTTCTGTAGTCACTTTGATGCCATGAAGATTTTTGCCTTTTCTTTTATACCCCTGTTATACCTTTTTAAAACTTCTGTATTCCTAATGCTTTTTGCCTACATTCTTGAACTTGTTTGTCAAGCTAAGAGACTAAACATTTTAGAAGCTTCGTAGCCAGGGATCAGTGTGCCCCAGACCCCAAGGTCCTCTCCAGAATACATTCTGTAAACTAAGATAGAACCATCCAGGGGAAGGTTCCTTGGGGAGGGGGGCTCACTTGAACCTCTCATTGGGGAATCTTTGATAGATACGCTAATTAGTAAAGCCTATAATGTTATACCCAATGTTGGGGGGGGGACACAGAGATAAACTCGGCAGGGTGCATCTCGATGCATATGACCTGGACGTGTACACCTAAGGATCCTTAAAAGAAATACCAAGGTAAAATCCCTTTTCCCCTTCTAACCATGTATGACTCTTGATTTTAAGACCAGGAAAAGGCATCAACTTCTTCCTGGCCTTACAGTGCTTGTTCTTCTTTCTTGTGCTTATTTGCCACATCCACTGTCTGTGACATAACGCTACCTAGAAACTCTTGGGACAGACTTGCCAAACGATATACGAAACTTAAAGTGGAGCTTTTCACTGCATTATAAATACATAAATCTCAGTTCAGAATTATTCCAGGCTGTTTGCCCCCTGCTGTGTATACAGTAGATTAGTAGTTAGTTACCTGTCAGTCTTACATCAATTTAAATGTTATTCTTCTACCTGGTTCACTTTGAAATGCAGAATGAGCCAATACAGTCTTGACAAACTAGAGAACTGCTTTGATTTCTAGGCTAGTGGAAGTGATGTTAGGACAGAATGCTCCCTTCATGTAATGGAAGTAAATTAGCTTTTGAGAAGAAGGGAAGAAGGGAAGATTAACTGCACCTGAAAGACTAATGGTAGGTATCCTGTGAACTTGAAAGTTTTAGTGGGTAGATTTCTGAAGGTGTCATCTGAGGCTTTCAAAAGCTTGTGGGCACTTAATCTCCTACTGCAGGCTTGAGGAACTACAATTAGACTGAAAAACTCTTAAGTGCTGGGTGGACCTTTAGGTGTCCAATTATCTGACTCCAGTGTCATTTACTACATCTTCAGATGTAAACAGTATGGTTTATTAATTCCTAACAAAATCCATATTCTAGGAACATGTTTAGATTTTCATTGCTCTTTCTCTGAATACCTCCACTGCTTTTCAGATGCAAATAACCTACGTTTTGTGATTACAGCATATAAATTCAGCCTGACAAAGAATGAATCTTTTCTCAGCTCCAAATGGCTCTTGCACAAGTCCATGCAGATTGGTGCTGGTTTGAGATAAGATTTATAGAGAAAACTGCCAAAAAAGATGTTAAACTATCCTTCCTGGGCTGCCTGGACTGTTAAGACTTCCAGCCTTTAAAGCAGTCTTTAGTTCCAGCTCTCCTAATTTGGAAATCTGAATGTCATTGATTGAAGTCAGTGGAAAAGATGGTTTGATGTCTGGACAACCAAGCACTCAATGCCTTTAGCAAGAGCAGAGCTGGCTGTGCCTCAGGAACATTTTGTCTATCAAGGACTTCTCTCAAACTGTTCTTGTAAGCCATTTAAAAAAATTGTTACTACTTGATACTACTTGAAATCAAGAGTATTTCTAAACCCGTTCAGTAAGATGATTATTACAGTATACTGATTACTAGAAGTGCCATTTAAGAGTGCTGGCATTAACTTATTTCCATGGAAAATTATCATGACAAATGAAGACTTACAATTGTTCAGCAGAAAATAATAAATAGTGCTGGCTTACAGGTCTGTGGTAGATAAACGGTAGGGTTTCCTTTTCTCCTGATCATAATGGTTGCTGAAAAAAAGCTTGTTGATAAGATCACAAATAGTTCCACTTTTACTGTATTTTTTACTGTATTTTTCTTTTCCCTCCATAGCAATGCAGAACCTTCTGAAAAAAGATTCCGTATGAACAGCTTTGTGGCGGATTTTGGGAGACCTTTGGAGTCTGAGAGAGATTTTTCTCATCAAATGGCTGAAGAATCCCAGTCACTTTTCCATTTCCATATTAATGAAGTGGACCATATGAACAAAGCAAAAGACAGTCAGAAAGGTCCAAGTCCGGAGAGTAATACCCACTTCCAGGAGGTTCCCAGAAGCTGTGGAGTGTTTGAGGAAGACCTACATTGTCTTACAAAATTTAACATTCCTAACTTTGTGAACACTGAGCAGAACCCTTCATTAGGTGAGGAGGATCTCCTCATTTCAGAGCCACCAATCATTTTAGAAAGCAAATTGGTTATGCAATCTTCCCATCGGATCCTTGACTGAAAAAGTCTTTAAGGTAAACATTCCCGTTATTGTCCAGCTTGAAGCCTTTCTTGGCCTCCCACTCTTTTGACAGAAGGTATTTCAGACGTGTGCTTTTTACTGGATGTAAGACTGGCTGTACTGATAGAACTCAGTTTAGACAAGAAGTAAGACACTGAATGCTTTATTATGATGCCTTCTGTGGTCTAAAACTTTTGCCCAGCATTATTTGATTTTTTTTTTGTTTGTTTCTTGTTTTGTTCTTCATTTTTAAATGACTGCTTATGACCAGCTTCTGAAGGATAGTAATTTACAAGGACTGTGAAGGCTGGAGCCTGGCATTGGGAGGTGTATGAAAATTCCTTGGCCAAGAAAAGTGTAAATCTCAAAGAAGACTGAAGAAAGGAATAAACAGCCCCTGGGGAAGTTCTGTAGTTTCTGCTACTCCCAATCAGGATGCCTGAAGCTGAGCAGCACAATAAATATCTGCTTGGGATTAACTTCAATTTCTGATTCCTAACTGCTTTTCTGTGCAGGTTAAACCCAATTTACAAAGCTTCCAGAGGGAATACCTTGCAAATTAAATTGTTTGGTTGCAGTGTTTACAAAATGCTATCACCACCTGCTGCTGAGTAAAGGCAAATCGGTGCCTGTAATTATACTCCAGAGTGACACTGCAGCAGCTGCCCCATGATGACATGGAATTAGTCATCTACACACAGCACAAGCTGTGATTTGACTCTTTTTTTTTTTTTTCCCCTGTTAATTGCTGATGTGAATTTCCAATTTAGTAAGTACAGGATTCAGTTGCTAAATCACAGGATATAAGAAAAAACCTATTTTTCTTTTTCCAATAAAGTTACTACATGCAAATGGTGGTGGTATGTTAAGCTGGTGTTATGTGTTGCCTATAGGTTGAACCTTCCTGTGCTTTTTGGCTTTATACATGGCCATTTCTTTACTCATTGGCCAGTGAAGTGCTAGCAGGCTTTGAGTTGTTGAGAGGACCAACTCCAAAAATGTAGCTAAGCTGTGCTTGCTCCATCTTCTTTTTGTACTCAGCTGGGATAGAGTCGCAACCTCAGCTGTTCTCCCAGTGAAAGATTTGGTAAGGATTTGAATAGGTGTAGTTTCAACCTTTATTTTTTTAGAGGCGGAATAAAGTTCTGAACCTTTGAGAGTACTTAAAATTGTATTTCAGCTTTCTTCAAAAGATGGTAATTAGTGAGTGAATGGTTTTAGAGCAAGCATATAGGATGCAGACGTACCAGGTTCAAACCCTTTGCTAGATTTTGAGTATGCTCTGCAGGAAGTTCTTAACTGAAATTAAAAGAGTGGATTCTAGAGACTGTGCCTCACTGGGTTTTCTTAAAATTAACATGCTTTGTATACAACACAGGTGTGTTAAGAGTTTAGAGACCTGCTGATACATCCTTCAGCCAATTAAATGCTGATTAATTCATCCCTTCTTCACCTTACAAACAGGAAAGAGTGAATGGGTTGAGCATTTAAAGAATACAAATTGTGTAGGAAGAGTGCAGGAAACATCCTTTGTTTTTATCTCCCGTGCCCTTATTACATACCACTTATAGATAAATTTCTTGTTTTCAAATGTAATTCCTGCATGACGTGCTAGTGTTTAAAGTAACAGGATTATACTTAAAACAAAGCAGAGACTGTTTAAAACTAGCAGGTTGTTGCTGAAAATAGTTCCCAGAGAAGACTGAAATGAACCCTGCTCTAAATGAGCATAGCTCCAAGGGCTGCAATGCACATCTCCAGTACAACTTTTCAGGTGCAGAAAAGGCCTCTTTTCACAGGAAGTACATAACTGTAAGTACGAAGGCTGTAGGTGTGGACTTTCCTTTTCCAAAAGTTAGGAAATTTGGGAAATCTGTCTCTGAATGCGGCATCTACTTCCTGCCGAGGCACCTCAATGATGTTAAGCTATCTCATGGTTAGACTTCTAAGCTCAATATTGTTCTTGTTAACACGTGGTGGGACTTGTACTAAACAGGGCTTTCAGAGCTGATTTCTGGATGAGTGAGCTGCCTTCAGTAATGTTTGAGCTATTACTTTTACTTTATTTTTTCCTTTGCTGTGCTTGAAAACAGAAATGCTGCATGAAGGAAGGGAAAATCTATGCGAAATCCATCTCCTCTGCAACTGAGAAATGAAGGTTGCCTTTAAGGCATTTAAAACTATGTTTCATAGATCATTGAGATTGGACAAAGACCTTTAGGATCATGAAGTCCAACCATTAACTCAGCACTGCCAAGTTCCCTTCTAAACCACCTCCCCCCATGCCACATCTACATGGCGTTGTAGAGCCCCCAGGGACGGTGACTCCACTGCTTCCCTGGGCAGTTTGTTCCAGTGCTCAACAACCCCTTTGGGGAAAGAAATCTCAAAAGTTTCAGAAGTTTCAAAATAATGCAGATGTGGTTTTAGAAAAAGAAGATGCTGCTATTCCCTGTAGGCTAGCCTACGCTGCTCTTCTGCCACCTTAAATCTTAGTGGCTTTTCTTTGGGTACCTAACTGCTACTTTGGGGAGAAAAAGGAAGCATTTTGTATATGGATATTGGTGATGATGCCTAGATGAAAGGTACTTAATAAAAGAACCAAGAGATAATTCCAACTTAACTTACAAAACCTTTGAATTGCATTGTTCATGTCCCTCTGAAGCATGTATTAATCCTGTAAAGCTATTTAAGTGTTTGGTTCCTGCTTCTGTTCTTTCGTGATGGTGGTTCTACATTTTTCATCTTATCTCCCTTCTGTATTTAAAGTCCTTCATGCTGCTTTTCCTAGAAAAATAACCTGTCAGTCCCCACTGCAGAGCTCCCACACCACTTCAGAGACACTGTGGCAGCAAGTCTGATTCAGATTTTTGCTCTGCCTCTGCCTTAAAGCAGAGCCAAACGCAAAAACGTTCTGCAGTCTTCAAAAGCAGCTGTTTTAAAGCTGTCCTTCCTTTTTTTTTCCTTTTTAAGAATAACAGACATATTTTGCCTCAGGGGAAAGGGCAATATATAATCTGTTTAAAAAAAATTCATCTTTTCTCAGAAAATGAACGCACTGGTCCACTAGAAACAGAATAGAAAGTGTTCTGACCAGAGTAATGCTTCAAAAGGAGTACTTGGAATTTAATGGTGTTTAGAAATGGAATTTTTGTGAGTTTTCTTACTGCTTGGCTTCAAACCCCTTCTCAAAACTCAGTATAAATGCATCATCTGCAGCAGATTTAACTGCAGAGACACAGCTCCTCTAACCCAGCTACATATGTTTGTTTGCCTAAACATATCTTGTGTAAGAACTTAATAGGTCAAGTCATGTATTTCAGTTTTCAAAGATGTAAATACTTGCAAAATGTTCTTGTGTGTAAACAAGTTTTAGTTGTGTACCTTTAACAAAAAAAAGGCAAAACCCCAAAACCTATAATGTATAATCAGTAAATGCCTGCTCATAGAGAAAAGAAAGCAAATGGTAAAACTGTCAACATCTCTACTACACTCCAGTGCTATACAGTCTCTGAGACTACAAGGTGAAGTAAATGAGGTATATTTGTCATGAAATTAAGTATTTATGCACCTGAGCCCTCAATCTTGAATACTGTAACACTGACATTTTTTGTCACTTTTTAGCTTTGGATATTGACAGGCAGCAAGGACAGCAGAGAAGAACCTTCTACCCCACGTTCTCCAACAAGAGCAAGAGTTGGAGGCCTGTGCTTTCTTATTTTTGGAGGAGAGGTATGTAGTCAGCTGTATGAAAGGCTAGTTTTTATTCAGAGATATCACTGGATTTCTGGTCAAGAGTCAGGGCAGCACTTGATGTATGAACCCCCCTTCCCCCCCCATTCCCTGCAGAAGTGGATTTGCACAGCTAGTGCTGCTATACCTGTCCTTTTCCTTATATTTTCCAGAACAGGTTAAATATGGGATAGAGAGGCAGACTTCAAAATGTATTATGTGCTATCAACTAAAGTCTTCATTCACCATAACCTATTTCATTTGTTACACGAACAATTTTGACATGTACTTCAGAGAAATGGAACACTGCTGCTGTCTCTGCCCTAACTGCCCTGATGAAATCTCATCCTTTTCTGCACATCCTGTTTTTCTCTCTTGAAGCAATCTAGGTCACTGAGTCACCTAGCCAGCTGTTCACATGATTTCTTAAAAGCTTCAAACATGACAAATCAAATTATTATATTCCAGCTGCTTTGCTGTAAACAGATGAAGTCCAGCTAAGCATTAGGCAATGATTTAAAGACATGGTGTTTCATTCTTTTAATCCATCCATTATGTCTCCTGGAAATGCATGATGAAACAGGAGGGCACAAGGAGAGGAAAAATATATGTGAGGAGTATATAATTTATATAACTCCTTAAAAGATCACACTGAAATCCACACAGAGTCAGTAACAACTTTAACAGAGAACTTAAAACTAGCACCTGAGTTCTCTAAAAGGAACACCCTAACTGCAGCCATTCAAGCCCAGAGACAGTCTGTTACTGTGTAGAGTGTCCACTGCATGGTAAATGCCCAAAATCTGAAGACCATGCTTCAGTGAGTGCACAGCTGCATAAATACGTGTGAGAACATGGCATAAACATTATGATACAGTAATGGTAAATAATACTGTCCCTGCTCAGTAAAATGGACTCAGAGAGAGAATTTAATTCCAACTATGTGAGATACCAGCATTTGCTAAGAACTGACTGTAAAAATTGTAAAAAGTGCTTGAATGAACTGCATGAACATTAAGGCAATCTCCCCTTGATGACTTAAGCAAAATATATGTGAGAGGGTTTCCAGTAACCAGAAACTCTTCCTCTAGGATTCCTGTCCTAGGAACCTCCATCCAGGACCTGGCCCCTCTGGGAACACAAGGGTTGCAGCAGTTGAAAAAAATTCTCTCACTTCAGGTCACACATTTTAATACAGTGTCACACATACAGCAAATTGTACAGGAAATAAATAAGTTGAAATGATACAATTTTTATCCTTTTCATTTGCAAAACAGAACCAAATCAAGAAAATGCACCATATTTACATATAACTGATATTTTATATACAAAGCAGTTTCATATTTACACATTTTATGAATATGGACTAATACTTTCTTAGATGGGAACAAAATAGAAATACTGAAAATATCTGAACATGAAACAACCAAGATTACCACACTAACTGGCAACCCACCTTCCTTTTTTAATGTCTATATATATCTGTATACAGGCTCATTTTATGTTTGTGTATGTGCCAAAAAGAAAAACCCTTGCACTTAAGCATTGTCTATGTCTATATGGTCTAACTTGTTATACTCTTTTGTTTTTTATGCATGTTCAGCCTCATGCTTGTATGAGAGAAAATGCATGTTTACTGCTGGTCCCTGAAGAACATGATACATAAACACACATGCACAGACCTGAACTATTTCACATCTGATTTAAATGCTAGGCTCAACCACTACTACAGGTCCTCAGGGACCTACGTAGTACATTCTAGCTTTTATCTTCTCTTTGCTCTAAACAAGTATAGTTGATTGAGATACAACCTCAGTATATGTGCTACAGAATTCTTAAGGACTTGCAGCCACTGAAACTTCAAACTAATAATGTACTGATTTGTTGGGAAAGCATTCCTTCCAACCATGGAATAGCTATCATCACCTTTTTTGAATTTTGTTTATTTTTAATTGCTGCTTCTTGCTTTTAGCAGCAAGTTTTTCAGATATGTTAAGTGTAATAGCCATGCTCACCATCCCCCCTAGTCTCCTCTCTGGGGCAGTGCAGTTTCTATGGCTTCAGCAGTTCCAAGGGCTGCATTTCCTGGAGTGATGATTCTTCTTTCCCTCCACTGGGTCTATCTCTTTCTTGAAAGAAGAGACCAAAAGCGTAGCACGCCGAGGTACACATTTGTGACACAGTAGGAATTGCTCCTGTGTACCTGCTCTCCAGCACAGGTGTGTAACTCTGGCAGGGCCTGAGGAGAGGCAGAAGGCAACAGCCTCTAACATTCAGTGTGTTACCTGCCCTGAGGCCTGTCAGTTCAGCAGAATGTTACCTCCACATTTGGTATTTGGGTAGTGGATTATTCCTGCTTAAGCAAACTAGTCTCCTTTGTCACTCCTGAGGATGGTAGTACAGGGATTTTTTTTGGTCTGGTTTTTGGTTTGTTTTTTTGTTTTGTTTCGTTTCCTGGCCCCTTTCCTAACTTGCTCAATATTTTAACTCTAAATTTCCCCATCTACACACCCCTGAAGTCTGAGCTTTAGCACAATGTCTTCACATTTGACTGGTCTCTCTGTCTGTCAAGATCACCTAGAGAGGTTCTTACTATGTCAGTCCTGAACAGCCCATTGTGACAACCTTATCAGTGCAGCCTTCCTTTTTAAAAGGGACACCAATAACTACTCTCACACTGTATTGTATAGCCTTTTTCTGTATCTGCCCTGTACAAATTCAGCTAGACCCACTCTGCCATCAGTCTTACCAGCACAGTTGGGATTATCTGAAAAGTAACCAAAGTACAGCTTGAATTTGAGCACCACCAGGGAATGCCTGCTCTCCTCCAGCCCTCCAATCATTCACTAAGTTGGAAGGGGTCTTAAAGATAAGGGAAGGGATATTATATGAATTGGAGGGAGAGAAGCAAAATCAAAAAAAGATGATTTTCCTGCCCTATGGAATGAAATACATTAATGCCATACACTAAACATACAAACCAAACAGCTTATTACTCAAATTTTTCACAAAGGAATCACTATAAGACAAGTTAGAAACCAAAGTTAAAAATATTCAGGCATGTTCTACAGTATGTGAAAAAGGGAATTTTTCAATGATAGTTGAATTTCTGGAATAACCTCAATATTTTAAACCATTATAAAAAAATATGTAAATTTATTACTAATAAAAGACATAGAGTATGACTAGAGTATTGCTCAATGCAAATCTGCCTCTGGACATGACAGATTCCAGAGAAGATCAGAATGCAGTGCAATTTATGTGCATTACAATAATGATTTTCAGTAACATTTTCTGTACGTAACTTTGAGTATTAAAATTCTGCTTCTCTACTTAACTACTACCTAATCATGTCTTCCAACAGCTGTCTGTCACTCTGAAACCACTGGAATCAGGTGCAGGAATAACAACCCCTTGTTTCTGCAGTTCACGTAAAACATCTAATATTGAATCCAATTCCATTCGAAATTTCTCCAGTTCCTGATTCTTCTGCTGTGCCAGCCTCCGCCACTTCTCAACCTCCTGGGCTTGCCTTGCTTCAGTAATGTGCTGTGTTAGCTGGGCTGCCTGCAAATTAGAATAAAGTCAGCACTGTGACTTCCTACTCCAATACCCAGCCAGTGCTGCCCCTTTGCACAAATCTGCCACATCATTTTATCTGATGCTCAGTCTCAAAGCCGAATGCTCACATTAAGTGGAAACAATTTATTCTGAATATTACAAAAATCCTTCTCATAGCAGTGAATTCCTTTAAATATTTGCATTAATGACAGAAGGGTAGAATTGATTATTGCCTAATGAGCCCCAGGAGAATTTAACTTATCCTCTCCAAAGCAGCAATTACATTTGAATATTTAAGACAAAGCTGAGCATATAATATAAAACCCTCTATAAATCAAAATAAACTTTTTAAATTGCCACTTAAATGTGATAATTAAAGTAACACTCTGCAAAACAAACCAAATCTGAATGACATGTTGTAGCCTACTACTCTACTTCTAAAAGCCACAAGTTCTATGAATTATCAGAAAATGTCCTGTAGTCCCAAAGATCTGATGCTGCTGCAGATAAAGGTCTGAATAACTTTAACTTGAATCCCTGACATCATCCTATTAAATTACACAACATAAGAAGTGTCATCGGATGTCAAAATCTCCACACCACAATTAATTGTAATAGATTTTTTTAAAGAAAGCCTATCACTTAAAGGCCATAATTATGATATTTGCAGTTGGATACTAAGGATAACCTGTTAATTTCATGCTCAGCAATTTCCTTTCCTCCACTATTCATTTTGATACAATTCATTTGGGCAACTCTTCAATGCCCCAGTGCTGATGGTTAAAGGAGCAAAATTAGGATAAAACAAAACCTAAAGCTTAATACATAAAAAGAGCAGGAGCACCACAAAAAGACTGAATTATTTAGTACTAATTATGTATACTATTATTTATTTTAAAAAACCCCAAAACATTACAAAACATCTTAGCAAATACTAGACATAGATCACAGAGTAGGCATCAGCAAGCACTTCAAAGAAATGGTAAAGACATCCTCACATTATATAAAACCAAATTATTTTCAAAAAAAGAACTGTATTACAGTCACCTTTAGCAGGACAGAATGAAAACATCAGAGGCAACAGGATTTGTTTTTAATCCAATGACTTGTTTTATGCACAGGTCTTTTTTGAAAGCAAATAAGTATCCACTACAGAAATGTATAAGAAATCCTTCTACAACAAAAAAATCTGTACATTAAAATTATATTCCTTGAAATCTGGTTTTAAAATTTAAAATAAAATAAGATGTTTCTATACTTTTAATGCAGCTTTTCTGAATAGGGCTGCTAGGACTAGATAATTACAGTTCAATTGAGGAATATATCATAGCTCAGACTCCGCATTCCAAACTCTTGTCATTTTTCAGTAGCTTGCTTTCGTTGTGTAACTGAAATACGAAATAACCAAATGAAACAAGGGACCTCCAGAGGTCACACAGTCCAACGCTCTGCAACAGCAAGGCCTTCTTACACCAGGCTGCAAGGAAGTTACACAAGTAATCTTAATTATCACAGCAAGGCCAAGCTGACCAAGCCTGCACCTACATTCACTTGCATTAGCAGGCAAAGACAAAACAGCTGTGTAAAAACTACTTCCCTCCTGCAGCACGAGCTAAATAAGCATGAATAAATACCATAAAATTACAGTTAAACCAATAAATTGCTCTTAAGAAGTAAATGCAGTTATGCACTGGTGTACCTTTTGAATTTCATGCTCTCTTTCTGCATGTCTGCTCTCTATATGCTTGATTTTCTTTTCCAGGCACAAGAAATGTTTCATTTCAGGACTCTGGCTCTCCCTAGCCTCTCTCAGTTCTTCCAACAATTTTGTCACCTACAGCCAAAGAGAATTGACAAAAATTGTTATCACTGTGTTAAGCAGTGTATAAAACAGGGTCCTTTAAAAATGTATTTGCATTGTTTAATCATTCCATTCAAAAGCTGTAGAAAGGAAGACATAAAAGAGAAATCTCCTTTGTTCAAAAGCTTTAACAGAGACTCAGGGACTTATATTAGGATTTTTCATTTCTAAGAAGTAGCCTGAGGACATGAAAGTCTAGTCCTCTCTGATAAAAAATCCCATCCTGTTAATAATGTTATGAAGTAATTGTGTTCTGTCTAATTTTATACTTCATACAACAAAAGTTAACAGAGAATATTATGATTAGATGTTCTTACACAATCCTTTCTCACACCCTGAAATAAGACCAAATATAAAAGATACCAGTGTATTTCTAAGGACTAAATTAATTAAAGACATGCTAATTTAATGTCTAAAGAGATGATTACAAGCTCCATGTAAGTTTAATAATTACCAGGCAAAATCAACTTGCCAATGACTTAAAACTGATTTCCTAATCCTCCAGAAATTCAGGGAAGTTTTCTCATAAAGCCCTTCTGGTTTATTCTCAATCTTTGCCTATTTTAAATAACTTTATATTCCTTCATTTAACATCCTAAGTATTTTGGTCACTCTTGATGTGTGTAAGTAAACTAAAGTGAAAACTTTCAAGTCTTTATCCTTTATGATAGTCCTTAGCTCCCTTTACCCAGTGTATTGAAGAGCTGCTAACCCTCTACAAGCACTCAGCCATCCTTGGCTCTCTGCTGTGAATTCAAGTTGCTGGAAGCAATTGTGTCTTCATAAGATGTTGTCACTCTTACTGAGAAGTGATTCGAAGGCAGCTCACTATTATTTCCATATTTTAAGGTGGCTAAAATGACAAGGCCTATGCACACACATTTTTGCCTGTCCATTACTCCAGCAGCTTTGAACCTGTTCAGCCACGTTTGTCAGAGGAGCAGAAATCTTAGTTTCAAAAGGTCTGTGCCACTGAGTGCCTGCTGCCTGGCTGCTGCTAAACTGCCCCACTGAAGGGAAGGGCTGATGTGTAGTCTCAAGTATATAATTAAATACAATAAAAATATCATAGTGGAAACATCTTATGAGGGGAAAAAGCCCCAGGAGAAAATGGGCTCTGTGTATTTTGCGAGCAACAGAACCACGTCAAATACAATGCAGTGCTACGTGCAAGCTGTTAAGGAAAAGAAGTACTCAGTTAATGGAAAACATCCATGAACAGCATTTCTGAGATTAGTGTTCAAATAACAATCTTCCAAGAAGCCTCAGGAAAAACTTTGCCTTTTTTGAGGTACCATCATTTTAGACAGAGGACTCAATCCTATTACCAGTGAGGTGCCTTCCCCTATCACTACTAATTCCATTTGCAGGTTTGGTTGTCTTCTTTTCTCAGCAAAACTTGTTTAACCATTTAATGCTTAAGATGTATTTTATAAGCAGCATAGCAACCATGCTGGAGGGCAAAAGCAAGGCTTTACATAGATATTTCTCTCTGTATAGTCTTGCAATAATTTCTGTAACAAAGACACTCCTTTACATTTTCTTAAATGCCAGCACCTTGAAGTTGGCTAACGTGGGTCAGATTGGATGATCATTCTCTTAAACCATCACTGTCAATAATCTGTAAAGCAGTCATAGAGGAAACAAATGAATAACATTTTCTCATTGTACTCTTGCCCTGTTTTTCCCGGAAGAAGTATTATATATACTGAGACCACTGGAATGAAACAAGCTTTGTAAAGAAAGGCAACATCTATCGTTAGATTCAGAGTATGAACCCGAAGTCTCAGCCTCTATTCTGCAAACACCAAACTTGCTTAACAGGACATGTTTTCCTCCCCCTATAAACCCACACTTGTATACAAATACATCACAACAGAGGTGGAATTTTGCACATGTAAGATAAATACCCAGATAAATCTGAGTTTAGCGAGATTAAGATTAATTGCTTTCAATAACTCTTGCAAGTAAGAGTATTATCAAAATTAAGTTAATATTAGTGATGTTCATACATCAAGGAGATGGTGAATGAAGCAGAGGCACAGTGCTGAGACAGGCTACATCCTCCTGAACAGGAGGTGGTAACAGAAAGACTCGCAGTACTTCAAGAACTACAAAAGCATAGCCAATGATTCTAAAAGCTTGAGCTAAAAGATGGACAGCAACTTGACACAACATTAACCCAAAAGTAAAGATAAGAACAAGTGTAATTTTCAGATTATATGTTATTAATAGAAGTAGAAGATTAAAAAAAAACTATATACGTCTCTCAAAACCAACTGAATTTCAGAACTTTTATAGCTAACTCTCCCTTCTTAAGACACCTTAAGTTTCAGAGATAGCAGAGGAGAAAACCAAGAATATAATTGCCTAAGTCAGTTTTATGGCAATGGAGGATGAAAAAAGAAAAGCTTTTGAAAACAGTAATAAAAAATCCTCTTAATAAAGAGAAATAAAGAAAAAGTCCTGTGGTCTATTTACCATTATCCACCATAACTCTCAGAGAATATGAAAGACTGGATTAACCTGCTGATCAAATTTCACACAGATGTCAGACATTTCAAACCAAATAAAAAAAATAATTAAAAGATTAAAATCAAAAAAGGTCAAAGTTCTGTGTCCTGTTCTGCGTTGTTCTCCTGGTCACACTAGAAAAACCTTGCATTCTCAGGTATAATTGATGTAGAAGCAACTGACAAAAATTTTGTTTCTAAGACTTATTTTACTATATATTATTTGAGGCTTGACATGAATTAGGATGAAAACTCTTATTAGACTAAGGTACCCCAATTGAAATTTAGATATACCTCTTTTTGTAGAAGTTGCTCTCTTATCTGTGAAACTAAAAGAGCTTCTTGACGTCTCTCTTGTTCACCAAGTTGTTCTTGAAGATGTTTTATTAATATCTACAAAAAGTTTAAAAATATTTTGTCATTAGCACATACACCCATGACAACATGTGAAAACCTCTGCAGGAGAAGTACAGAAAAATACAAGCAGCACTGAGAAAGTTGGGGCTGTTAATTCTGGAGAAGACAAGGTTGTGTGGAGACCTCATAGCAAACTCCCAGTATCTGAAGGGGGCCTACTGGGAAGCCAGAGAGACTCATCATCAGGAACAGTTGTGATAGCACAAGGAGTAATGGGTAAAAATTGGAAGCCGGGAAGTTTAGGTTAAATGTTGTGAAGAAATTCGTTACTGTGAGGGTGGAGAGGCACTGGAACAGGTTTCCCAGGGAGGCTGTGGATGCCCCAACCGTGGCAGTGTTCAAAGACAGGTTGGATAAGGTCTTGAACAACCTGGTCTAGTAGGAGGTGTCCCTGTCCTACAAGAGGGGACATGGCAAGGAGGGTTGGGACTAGATGATCTTTGAGGTGCATTCCAACCCTTTAACATCTCTGTGATCGTAGTAGTACAGGTGTAAGTGATGCGTGCAGTAACAACACTGCCTCTAACACGTGTGTGTGTGCGCTAGTGAATAGTGCTCTGCATGGGCTGTCAAATAGCACACAGGTACATATGTATATGAAAACAAGTCTCAATCTTCAAGTTACTTTCCTCATTTTAAAATGTTCTTAAATAATCTGAATGCAATAGCTCTTTCTACCCTTTATATCATGCGTAAAACAGCCCAGAGAAGTGGTGGAATCGTGCTCCTTAGAGATACTCAAAAGCAACCTGGACATGGTCCAGGATGACCCTCCTGAGCAGGGTGGTTGGACAAGACCTTCAGAGGTCCCTTCCAACCTCAGCTATTCTGGGATTCTGTGAATGCTGTGGCGCAAGATGATTTTTAAAACAAGAGGTCCTACTTCAAAGCAAGTAAGTTTATAGTAATACAGAAAGAAATAACCCTAAGATATAGCTATATGTAACTAATGCATCTACTGTATCTTACCTCCTGTGTTGAAATTCTGTTCTTTAGTTCAGCTACTTTAGAAGTAGAATGCTCCTTTGCATGCTGGCAAACAATCTTCTCGACTTCCCTCTGGTGGGAAGCTTTCAGAGATGCAATGTATTCTGCTGTGTCTTCCTGCATCCTGAACAGAGCAAGAGGAAAGTGGGATATAGTAACGCAGCTGCAGACAGCTCTTCAAAAATGCCGCAGCTTCTCACTTGAACATACAAAATATCAAAAATGTTAAATGTAGCATGTCTTTGATATTTCATAAAAAAACCTTGCAAGACAGGACCACCATTAATTCTACTGCTCTGGAGGGATGAAAAGGTGGGAAATCCACAATGCTTGGTCTGTGTATCATTTAACTAGTTAGGATACAGAAAATTCAGTCAATCATCTTTGTTGGCTCCTCTTATTAAAACCATGGTGAGAAAACTCATGCTTTTAAATCATAATGCATCTATCTTCTTTTAGGTATCTGTTTTAGAAAAGAATGTGTTGCAATCTAAATACGTCAATTTCTTCTACTTTGACTATGAAGGGATGTGAGGGAGACTAGGTGAAGTATAAGGTTTCTACAGCTGGCCAAGTAAATCCCACTGCAAGCATACCCCAGATTTGAAGGAAAGTACATGTACCAAATATTAATGCCATACAACACAAAGCATCTAAGATAGGACGATTTAAACTGAGGTATTTTACTAAGAAATTGTAGTATTAATAAAAGCATTAATACAGGTTTGCCCATAGAAAGAACTGTGACAGTGCACTGCTTAAAAAACCCCCCCAAAACTGCAAAAAACCCCCCAAAACCCCCCAAAGCCAGAAAACAAACAGTACAAATGAAGGTATAAGCAACCTTTCACACATAGCTGACATGTTAATGCGCCAGTTCAATCCTGTATCTGCTAACACTTTAAGAAGGTTTTTAAAGGAGTATGTTGAGCATTTACCTTCGTATGTTATTTTCAGAATAAGCCAGTGCTGCTTGAGACTCCACTCGCTGCTGGCCCATTTCTAGAGACAACCTCTCTAGCTCCTCTTTCAGATGTGCATTTTCTTGCAGAACTTCCGAGAGATGAGAATCAGAAAAAATACGTAGTTGATGTATTTTGTCATCATCAAACATGCTTAGACAGGGTTCAGTGTTGTTGGAATTCCTTCTATCTGTTGCTGAGGTATTCTTTTTCAAGACCTCTGCAGAGTTTCCATTAGTGTTTGTGTTATTTCTCAAATTATTATCAGACAACATCACCATCCTTTCTTTTTGAAGTTTCTCTACAGTTTTTGTAAGGTCTTGTATTTCTCTATTTTTAGTGACCAGTTCTTCATTTAGTTTTAACAACCTGTCTTTTGTGCTACCTTGTTTCATCTTAGAGTCCATGGACTCTAAGTCTTTATTATCATTTTTACTTCTGAGTTTTAATTGGGAATTTTGACTTTTAAGATTTTCAATTTCTGTCTGGAGGTTTCCAACAGTGATCTCATGGGTCTTCTTTAGATTCTGAAGCTGCTGTTCAAGTTCTGTAGAACTGGCTTTATCACCATTCAGTTTTGGTGCTTCATTCATAAATTCATAGGCAAGGAGTTGCTCGAGCTCTGCAAGTCTTTGCTCATACTGTATCTAGGAGGGGAGTAGAAAGCAGGAAGAAAAAAGCAGTTTCATAAGTGTACTGTTATTATTATCTCTTCCTGTTATTCTTTAAAGTTACTGCCCATCTGAAGCAAGATTTCAGAAGACAGGATACAAGTCAGGATTACTAACAAACCACTCAATCAGTTCAGAAATTAGTGAGTGAAATAATTAAGTCTGCTTTAAAACAGAATTACTTGAAACATTTACTACAAAATAATCTAACCACAATGGATGCGGTAACAATGGGATAGAAAATTACATTGACAAGAAAATATTTAATTTTTATGTAATTGAGTTCTCTTCAGATGCTACCAATGTTAATTTTGTCATTATGTACTTGCTATTGGCCAGCTGACAAACATTCTGGTCACATGCTCAAAACTGTACTTTGCATTTTTCAAAACATCTTAAATTTTAACAGAACAGACCTTTATTTTATTTATTTATAAGTACAAAGATAGAAGTATGAATTCAGGCAGACACAGAATCTTTCTTCCTAATGAGCTGAGGAAACCTAACCTTCTTAATAGCCTGGATGGCCATTATTTTCCTTCGAGGAAAGCATGATGAGTGACTCGTGGAGAAAAGGTGGAACAACTGGCCAATGCTTTCCTTTCTTGCTCATTAAGCACCTGTGCAGTTCACCTTTTCCTTGAATTAAAATGCCAGACTTCCATGCTTCCTAACACGAGTCTTTAGGCTCACTATCACGTAATTTTTGGACAGCATGTTTGTGCTTCCCAATGGTTCCTGCAGATATGCTCTGTCAGCAGACCTTTGGAGAACACAGCCTTTGGTACAGCAAGGAATTAAATAAGCAGCTACTCTGACCCACAGGGCGAAAACCACTTACCTTAGTTGTAAGAATTAAATTATTATGCCTCAAGAACTTGTCCTCTTCGTTTCAATCCCACCCTAGCAATTTCGATGCTATTTTTATCTTAGGTGCTGAAGGTACTGAAATTCTGGTTATAAATTCTTTGAGTATTTTTTTCCTTTGAATGTGGTGTTTGCCTTCTGTTTTAACCACTAACCTGTGTTAGACTCCAGTTGCCTTGTGACTGTTACTTGCAAAGTGGACTATTCAACTTTTACCTTTATTTTTTGAAATTGTTGTTCCATGGCACGGAGGCTTTTCTTAGCTTCATCATCTTTACCTTCAAGTTCTGTTTCTAATTTCTTTATTCTTCTCTCCAAAAATTCAACTGTGTTTTTTTTAGCTGAAAGATCATTAGTTTTCTCAGCAGCAGCAGCAGCATAAATCAAAGCAGGCAAAGAATTTGGATACCTTCTTTTTAGAATTCCTTCCATTTCTCTAATCTATTCATAAGAAAATTAAGTCAAAGGTCAAAAATAATAAAGTTCTACTGAAAAGTGAACAGAAATAAGTGACAGAATGTTAACACATTTCATCCCCTTAAGGTGGAAGAATGAAAACTATAGATGCATATATTGAGAATTATTTTACATTTTTCCCATTCTTGTTATTGTTTACAGAAAAGCAAGACTCATAATCTTTTACTGACTGACTTACACATGATCTTAAAATACTGCTCTGGTCTTTAGACTGCCTTATGTCAACAGTCCTAAGAAAGTCAAAAAAAAAAGGTCTTCAAGTTGAATACGGCTTTTAATGCTGTGAGTATGTTTGCTTTTCTTCTGTATTTGCATTCACATTCTACTTTTCCAACTGTTAAAGATATTTCATAGTGATATTGGAATTATTCTCCCAATAACAGATTATATGCCTTTTATTTTGTAGTCTGCAATAATGTAAAACTAACACCTTGCATGCAACATCATAACAAGCCCCTCTCTTATCTATGGATATTTTTCTCATCAGAATTCTGAAAGGCTCTTGCCCATGAGTCCCACATCCCTAACTAATGCAGCTGCCATCTCCTATAATTCAGGAAGTCCCACTTCCACTTGATGTTTTAGTAGAAACATGGATTTTAAGGTCTCCACTCCCCCAGTTTTCATGAATCTTGTAGGAATCCAATGGAATTTAAACCTCTACTTTTGAATCAACTTGGTTGATACTTTTAAGGAATTACTGAACATGGACAGGAGTCTTAGAAGATAAACAGCAACCTTTGGCTTTTGCCCTCTTGCCCCTTTCAAAGAAACTCTAAACAGTATTTTAAAAGATTTAAAAGGGATATCAGCTTGTTAGAGCACAGTAGCAAGAAGAGCTCTAAGTAAATAATTGCAGCTTTTTGTGTTTATGAGTGTTCAATAACACAAGTTACTTTATCATACAACTTCATGCTACGCTTTATCCTTATGAAAGCACTGATGTTTTAAGAGACCTTATCTGAAACAAAGGTTAAATGTGAAAGACAATTCTTTTATTGCATACTTGTCGCTCAAGATCCTGAATTCTTTTAGCATCTGCTGCTCTGTCTCGCAGACGTTTTTTCTGTTGCACACACTGATCTCCTGCTTCAGCTCTGAGCTTCTCAACCTGCTCAATTTACGAGAAGACAAATTGAATTATGTATTCAGAGACACTGTCCTGTAGTAAAAAAGCATTTCAAACACACATAATATAATATATATATTCTGCCACTTAAAAACTGGTAATGGTAATTTCTGTACTAAATGATTCTTCAGGTTCTTAGCCCACATGACAGCTTCCTCCTCCAAAGCAGCTGAAACTAGCTATGGAAATCTAGAGGAGAATTTCAGTTCAGACACTCTTGCCTTCGTACCAGTAAAACTGTTTCTTTCTCTCATACTTCCAGTATGCAGGCTTGATTAATAAGCTATTATATAAAGCACTACAGTGCATTCCATGACTTCAGGATGAGTTTAGGAAATGGTTTGTGATTTGCAATGCTACACCTTGTGATGAGATATAGAAACAGCCAAAAGGCAATGTTATGTTGTGCCTAAATAAAAGCTGAGTTCCAGAATCAGGGAAGGAACTGCATAACTCATGCTCCTGCACTCCCGTGAAGTCTGGCCATGAGGACTCAATGCTATAATCTAAGATTGAATTTCCTACCTTTATCAGCCACTATGATCTCTATTACAGGGATATTACACCCTGGATATTTAAAAGTATTCCTATCTTGATTTCTCTCCCACACTGGCAATATTAGCATAAGTAATGCTTTCATGCCAGCATAGTTTGACTGATTTGATTATTTCTATGAAGTCAGAGCTCTAGGCACCAGGATTTTTAGGCACCAATCCAGCCCAGAGAAAATGCCAATAAAAATATTTTCTTTCACGGCAATATTATCTTGATCAAAGTTTGATATGGTGGTGTTTAAGGGATCTCCTTCCCTGGCTGCTCCTTCGGAAGCACCTCCTTTCATCTGCGATCTCTCTAAGAAAATACCATGGAAAAATTCCAAGATCACTTGTATTTTAGCACCAGTAAAATTTTTTGTTTCTGTGAATCCTAAGTCCAATGTACTGACTGTAGACAATGCAAATCTTGGCAGTATTCAAGATTCATGTATTAGTTTGTTTGGTTTATATTTTGAGTGTTTTGGGTTTTTCCTCTCTACTATAGTAACCAGAGATTTTTCCCAAAGAAAGAATTTAGAACTGGTACTTAAGAGAAAATAAATGTGTTGCCTAAGTTACTGTGGATCAAAAAGGAGGAAAAGAGAATGACAAGAGGGGTGTTCCTAGTTGTTAATGTAACAATATACCTCTTTCCCTCAGGTCAAGAAATTTGAAGGTTCTAGGGAAGCACGTTACTTTTGCTCCCAGAAGCATAACCAAGATGTCCAATAGAACCAATCTAATATACCAAAAAAATGGGATTATTATGAAGGAAAGAATTACATTACACTCATCACTGGAAAAAGAAACAACTTCCAGTTCCAACTTCTTATATAAAGCTAGATATTATCACCTCTAGTCTTAGTTTCTCAATTTCTTCTCTTGCATCTTTAAGACGGGCTGCATCTTTATCCAGAAGATCTTGATTTTCTGCATACCACTGAAGTCTTTTTTTTAAATGAGTAATTTCCTGTTTGTATGATTCTTCCATAACTTTAAATTCATAAGACTTCTCACCTACAAGAATAAAACATTCTTAGAATTGTTTTATTAGTAATTATGTATTGAAGGAGTAATTAGTCAACACTATCCTCCTCAGCATATTTCATACATTTACCATTTTGACAATACTGTTACTGCAGTAGTTTTAAACCTAGATCCTAATTAGGATTTTAAAAGCAACAATATTTGAAAACCACCCTTTATTTCTCTCATACATAGCAGTCAATGGCTAACAGTTTACTATGGAAAGTACTTAAAACAGAATCTCAGGGAGATCTATTCTTGATCATGCTTTAGTAAACAGACCTTCAGCACCAAGAGGAATGACAACATTGAATGCGTGTTTAGATGTGTATTGATCATACTCCTCCCATTTAGGGATCAAGCATTTTGAGAAGAGACATGGAGGTAAATATTACTGTGCTTAGCATTACTGTGCCTGACACCGGAAATGAGACAGACCAATTTTTAGCCCACTCTCATTAATTCAAACTGGAAAAAGCTCTGATAAGAA
Organism: Corvus cornix cornix; assembly: GCF_000738735.6. Lineage (NCBI taxonomy): Eukaryota > Metazoa > Chordata > Aves > Passeriformes > Corvidae > Corvus > Corvus cornix. Next base: position 80,125,204 of record NC_047056.1, on the reverse strand, counting down.
TGCTGAAGAAAGTCCCAAGGCATAAGTTATAGGTAAAAAATGGACAAGATCTAAATAGGAGACTAAGATGTAACATAGTAAATCTTTTCTTATGAACAGAGTTGTCACATAATAGAAATCATCTGTTTTCCATGTCCAGTGAAACATTGGTGAGAAATCAAACTTAGTAGGCCACAAAGAGTTTGTTTGGATACAGAAGATACTTTCTAATAGAGTACCAAAAGTACTGTAACATGCCCTTCACTGTATGCTTCTGTTAGAAGTTGAGACAATATTTGGAAATGGTCTAAATGCATTTCACTAAGTAATACTTTAATAAAGTCTTTGTTACATATTTGCTTAGTGAAATGCAAAGTAAGCAAAATTATTCAACAAAATGAAGGTGCTTTACTTGATGCAGACGCAATCTGGACTTTTGCTAAATCTCTCTCTTTCTTGGCTTGTACCAAGTCTACCTCAAGAGCTTGCTTATCTTGTTTGAGACGTCTTATCTCTTCTAGTAATTTAGCTTCTTCTTTCTGGTTTTTAAAGAAAACAGTAAAACATTAAAAACTAAACACATAATATCACACAAAAATCCTGAACATGCCTTTTCATCATACAATGATTAAATCACAACAGTTGTATCAGATCACAGCAACAATAAGGTCTTTAAAGTTTGGTTTTATTCTCAGGCCCTGCTATAGCAGAGCATGGGAAAACGTAAGTTAAACATTAAAAAAAATTAAAACCCAAACCCCATTATTAGTCTACAGTATGGATGGTCATGCTGTTTTTGCAAGAACACATGAAAATAAGGCTTGATATATACCTACCTGTGCTGCTCGAAGCTCTGAAATCAGTTCTGTGAAACTGTGATTTCTGGCTGGTTCAGAATCCTGCATGATTCGTGACTGGTTATTAGTCTTCTCTATTTTTTCTCTAAACAGCAACAGCAACAGCAACAACAGTTATGCAATGTGGTGACTCAGCATACTAACAGTGGCTACTGAAAAGCAAACACAACCCCCTGCCCCCCAAATGGTACCACGAAGTCAATGTGTGCTGGTTCAAACCAAAAAAAGAAGCAAATATACACAACATTTATATACAAACAAAATTCACTGTAAGGTGAAATCTTCTCACCTCGCGTGAACTTGTTTATTTGGACTACACAAGGGAGGGAAAGAAAAATCTACTCTGCATCAGTGGAACTCATCTGCAGGCCTCTCCAAAGCAAGGATTTGTAAACTAGGAGTACACACAATTGCTAGGTTGTTTTTCCTCATTACTAGCACTGGATGCAAATCTCACAGGACCTACAGTGCAGTGAATAGAATGGTTTCTCCACAAGCAGAACCTCTTGTGCCCCCTGATCTGCTGCATATCTTACAACAGCATCAAAACATCTGAACACATCAGCAGAGCCACAATACCAGAACAAGTGCAGTATAATGTATTATGCATTCTGATATGAATAAGAACATTGAAGTGTTCCCCACATGCAAGTCTCTAGTCTTCCCTCGGGTTTGCAGCACCATCAAGCAAACAAAGAATTAAGTGCCCATAAACAACACAAATCAAGTCTCAAAAGAAGAAACAAAACCACAAACCTGAGAAACTCTAGAAAACATGCACCTGATAGACTCTGCAATGGTTCTTCATAAAAACAAAATAAACAGTAGAAAACTCCAGAGATTTTAGGTCAGATATGAGCCTACCTTAAGTTTATTAATTCAGACTTTAAGCACTGATTCTCCTTAAACATTCGTTCCTCGTTTTTTTTGTTTTGGATTTGTAGCTCTTTCATTTGTTTGTATAACCTCTCATTTTCCTAAGTTGAGACAGACAAAGTTAAAGAATGTTCATAAATTACTGTTTTTTACAGTCATAAAACAATTTTCTATGAATCACATAGTTTTCCTGCTGAAACAGTGGAAGAAAACACTAAATATTTAATTACTAAGCTTCTAAAATTGGTATCTACTTTCATTATCCACATTCTCATCCAAGTGTCTGCTCACTTTGCAGGAAGGAGCTAAGCCAGATCCTCCCCAAAGCTATCCCGACTACAATCTAAAAGCATGTTCATGGGTGGGTGCTGATAGATCAGAGCCCAGCCTGCCCAGGCTCCATTCCTGGGGACAAAAATCATCATTGTTTGGGATGCTCACAGCCATATTGGAAAGGTATTGTGTTTATATCAAGAAATTATGCTGAGCACCAGCTGGACACTGGTTAAGCTACCTACTGGATTTTACAGCTGCAAGTGTTCAGAAGTATTATTAAGCATGAACTCTCTATTTCTCCACTTGACTAAGTAATAAAATCCGGCATGCTAATAAGGTTACCTTGAAATCTGCTGCTCAGATCTTGAGAAAAACATTTTAAAAACCAGAATTTTTCAGATTGCTAATGCTGCTTAAAAGTACTAATTTTCAACTACATCTGGGCAAAATGTTTGTGGTACTTCATTGACCATAAAGTATTTTCCCAGTTCTCAACTGTTGACAAGTTACCAATTTTTACAGTTTAGATCAGTTACATGGAATTGTGGAAAAACTTAGCCCAAACCAGACACGTGTGAAATACTTTTTAAACCTGCACTATGTTTGCCCTTCACACCCAAATTTCATCCACTTTTTAGAAAACAAGATACCTGTTTTCAACAAAAAAGTAGTAAGCATGAAACAGTTTTGTTTCTGAAGCTGGCTAGAACACACAGCTGCGTGGTGTTACCTGTTGATAACCTTGAATAATGACCTCTTGATCTTCAATTTCTTTTTGTATTTGTGCCAGTTTTTCCTCACTTACAGGAACTGTTGCTGCATGGTAGGTCCACCTCTTTTCTTTGGCCATCTCTTCCATATTTCTTAGCTTTCAGAAAAAGGCACACAAGCAATAAGAAAGTTTTGTTAACAATATGGAATTTTCTACAAGACTACAGTCCAATCTCTTAATTAGAGTATGAGAGCAGACCAATGAGTGGGTCTTATTGGAGTTTTACAGAAGCATTATGAAACAAAAAAAAGCAAAATGTTTGAGAAAAGCTGTAAGTTTCTGTTCTTATGTGTCTAGACAGGAGGGTATCGCGGAATAACTCTGGGAATAGATATACAGACAAAACACAACATTGAAAAATGCATCAAGAACAATAAACAGTATCTCAACATAAAGTACTTATCTGTAACAAATGGTATCTGTTAATCTCTGTGAGAGTGATTTAAATATTTGCAAAAAACTAGCTGCAGCACTCACAAAATAGCAAAGTAAGGGAACTCAGGATAACATATCTCTAGGAAAAAAAAATCATGTCTTACAGGCAATAAATGTAACAGCAGGTATGCATGTATAAAGTTGTGCTGTCCGTGTAAATTCGGATTTTCTGCTCAACAACTCATGTAAAGTAACACTAATTCAATTTTCAGAAACAATGTTTCTTCTCTTCTATAGGCACAGGATACAGTACCTTACTCTGAAGAACATAGTTTTCCTGACCCAGACGAGAAAGCTCCTTTTCATGCTGCGTTTTCAGTTCTACTACCTTTGCCTCCATCTCCTTCTCTTCTTGTGAAAGCTTGCTGGCCAGCTGCTGAATCAAATCCCGAGCTGTGTTCAGGTCCTCCTCTGCTGCTTGTACTCGTTTTAACAAATATAGCTCCCTATCACGACTTTTGATAGGGGAAAATGGTAAGTCCTAGAGAAGACAATTCAGGGAAACATTACACTGAGCTGATTGTTTACCAGAACTCTGCTCATCAGTTTTATTTAACTGGTTTGTCTGGCTCTCAGCAACAATATAAGGCACTTGAAAAAACAACCCAAAACACAAATACCCAACATTGTAATAGCAAAACATCCTGCATTTATTTTAATGAGCTACCTTCTCATTTGCAAAATATATATGAGGAAAACAAGCCAAAAAAGCCCAACAAGAAACAACTACATCATATATGACAGCCACTATATTGCTATTATATTGCTAAGCATCTTATTTTTAGAAAAGCAGCAATGCTTTAGGTATTCAATGAATAGCTTTATTATGCAGCTGATAAGGGAGAAGGAAAAACCATTATGGTACTGCAAATACAGTCATCTTGGAGAAGTCAGAAGATACTCTTAAATATTTAATGCAATGCAAATAGGAAAGATCCCTGAACAGTAGTACTGTTTCAACATTCACAGCAGAATATTATAAGTAGAAGTTCAATTTAACCTTCTTTTACAACAAAATAGTAATTTTTAGAATTTAATAAGCAACTTTAATTACATAGAACCACCAAAGCAACAGCATTATCCAAGCAACTGAAAAGCAGTATGATTGTACTTGCATATTTTAAAAGCAATAACTAGTGTTTGACCGAAGGGAAGTCTTTGTTCAACATTTCAGTATTTGCCATTCTTGTGATAATTGTTAAAAGACCTGACAAAATAGGCTTGCAAACCAAGCTGTACATACTATAACTAGGAGCATCACTGATTATTACTCACATGATATTGCCTGTTGTAATCCACAGCCTGGTGTCGAAGATTACTAACAACTGATTGGCCAGACAAAACTCTGTTAATACTCCCCTCCAAAGTTGGTTCATTTGTTGCAGATCTTATTATCCTAGTAGCAAATAAGGCTTCTTCATTTAGGCAGAAAGTAAAATAGAACAAATTAAATTCAGAATTTTATGTTTTTAAGAAAAAAACGTATTCATGTGATCCAACCTGTAGGTATGTAAAGTATTCTACAATCTGAATTTTGAATTAAATATAGAAACTCGAGAACAATGAAAAACTGGAGGATTTGTTTTGGTTTTTTTTTCAGTAAGGAACTGATGACAAGATAAAACAAAACCCAAGAGAACAAATGAAACAAGTAGCTGGATAATAAATCCTCCATGAAACAAGGTTAACCTCACTCCTCTGCTTGAGAAGTTGCCAGTTATCTAAGTATACAGAAACACAACATATTGCAAGCTATGGGGAAGATAAGAAACAGCAATTTTCAAAATGGACTTTGGAGTGCAGACATCATAGAAAGAAATGCAACATTTATTTGTTGCATCAAATAACTTGACTGGAATAAAAAGGCAGGAAACTTCCCCCTAGAGTCACTAACATACATGGAGCTGTTCACATCTCAGTCTTCTGAAATACAGATAGCAACTATAATTGCCATTTTGACTGCTCCTGCTTAGGAACGTTACACCTGAAAAAAAACCCCACCAGACAATGATTCTTTTCCAAATTTCATGCCTTTTTAGAGTCATACACCCCTCAGAAAGGTGCTCCCTTAGCAGTGATGACTAGGGAATTCTTTGATTCAAGGCTATTCTCCTCCCAGCTATAGAGGCCTCTGCAGAATGTGGCTGTGTGAGATTAACTTCTGAAATCACCTAAAATTGCTATGGTGAATGGTTATAGCTAGAGGGAAGAGCAAGTTTGCATGAGGCCAGTGGCCATTTTCTCAGTACTTCTCATTCACTTTACCACCTTCACCAGGCTGTACAAGCTTTTCTTCCACAGGCAGAGACACAACAATGAACTGAGGTCCCTTCAGTTCAACAGCTGCCACTGAAGCATCTCCCTAAGGCAGGTAACATAATCCTAAACTGCTTTTCCTGACACTACCTGCAGGGTTTTTAAAAGCACTGCATGCTAGAAGTGCACTAAAGCCTGCCTCAGGGACAGCAGCAAACGTTGTTTGCAAAGACACTAAGCTGAATTATGTCATGAAACTCTTCAGGCTTCACCCCAAAATAAAAAGGTTCAGTCCTTTACTTGCAACTCAGTTTTCACAGGACTATATTGGTATTCTTCTTTCCATAGACATTTCTTTCCAGACATGAACAGAAAATAGGACTTTCTTTTTAGTACTTTTTTTGTACTCCAGGAAAGCAAAGATCAAAAGAAGCAGCTGAAAAAGAAATTCAGCCTCAAACATAGCAGTTAGTGTGTCAGCATGTTAGTGTGTCTTTGCATTTACTGTAATGAAAAGTCAACTGGTAGATATTTATTTTTGAACACCAGCTTTTTCTATTCTTTTGGTCCTACTGGTGAAGAATAGGTAAGTCTCAAACATAGTGGTGGTATATGTGAGTGGAAATGAAACACGACTACAAAGATACATATAAAAGTCTCTCACAGCAATTTCATGATAATACAGAAAAAAATCAGTACTTAACTGCATTTGAGTTTAGATTTCTCTATGATATTTGGGTTTTTTTAAATGTGAAGCATAAGGAGCAAATCTCTCTGGCTCTTAAAACTCAGAATTAAAACTCTTAAAACTTAGAATTACCTTTAGATTTTGCTCTACCTGCAGGACTTTTGGCTTTCAGACAGGTCTTTTTGAAAGTTTCTTTTGATGTTCTCTTTTCACTAACTGGAAAAGACTGCTTTAAAAGTAAACTGGGTTTCCCATAGCCAGAACTTCTAACCAGTCCATGAGTACCATGTGAAGGTTTCTTTTTATGTAAGGGTGCTGGACTTCTGATATTCTTGTATGACACTGGTTTGTTTGTCATTGATTCTGATCTTTCATTCTTCAAGGAACAAAACCGAAGAGCCTGTGACAGAACACATTTGTTTAAAACAAGTTTTAGGCTCTGCTGTAAACTGAAGGTAACTTTACCAGTGAAAAACACAGAACCAGTTACCAAAACTACACAACTGTAAGACTCAGGGTGATGGCAAGCATTATTTTTAACCAAATTAGTAGGAAGTAAATTTGCAGAATTGTACTACTTCAGAACTACATAGGGCAAGTATTTTGTACTGGTTCTGTACTTGATCTGCGAAATTGTATTTTTATTTTAATTGTACTGTACATTACAGGATCTTCTGCTTACCAAATCAGGTCGGTCATGACTAAAGGCTAATGAACACAGTGAATGTAGAAAACCAGCCATGAAGAAAGGAACAGTGGCAGGCAGAGGAACCTTGCTACACTTGATCATCAAAAAACAAAGCACACAATTCCCAAAACCAGTAAACGAAAAAGTTTAGCCTGTTTGCCCAGGTGGTAAATTCACCAGGATAAATCAGCCAAACCTCTGTCCCTATAATGCCTTGCATACACAAGAGAGTATGAAAAGGAGTGTGAAGCTAACTTAGGGGATGCAAGGAGAAAAGAATTTAGGGATCCAGGGAGAAGATTTGGGATTACATAAATCTTGTTCTGGAATATTTGAGATGATTGTAAGAATGTGCAAAATTTACAGGATCTTTTGGGAAAGAACAAAAACAAAAAATAGGTAAAGAAACAAGTCTGGGAAAGAGAAGGAAAAATCAGATTTAAAAAGCTGGTGACGTGACCAGGTTGCTGGTCAGCACACTTGTCTGACTCAGCTGGACACTGACCATTACAGTCTCTCCTATATTCTTACTGAACTGTATTTCTAACTGTTCTCTCTGTAAAAATGTTCCCTGTTCTTAGCCTGTTGTGTGTTCATATGTGTCCCTCCAATCCTCACATGCTCAGAGACATCACTATCTTGAGCTGGAGACTCCAGCAGCCTTGCATAGGTTGGGCTGGGACAAGAAGAATCTCACTGGCCCCAATGTCCACTGGATTTGGTGACCTCTAACAGTAGCAATGGCAACATGAGAATTTCAAGAAAAAGAACAACAGTCTCTCAATTTCTAAACATCAGAGCATAATCAAGTGACAGGCAGTCTAAAAAGATATACCTTTAAAAATTATTTCCATGTAACAAAAATTTGGTTGGTAATACTTACTCTTTTAGTTTTGCTTCCTTGTGAAAGCAGAGAGTCTTGTCCTATTTTTTCTCTTAGTATATCAGGCTGTACTTCACTGGTCTGAATTTCTTTCTCAGTGATCCTCTGAAAGTTATCATCATTCACACTTGTCTGTAGAAAGATGCTTTCTTCTCTGGTAAACTTTTCAACTGAGTTTTTCTCCCAAACTGTATTACTCTCGGGGTCTTCAAAGGGCGAGTGGCTAATGAGGTCATTTTCTGTGCTGCCTACCAGTTTCACAGGACTACAAGAAAAAAGAAACCATACATAATAAAACACTTGCCCTTTGCTTTTCTATCACTCTGGAAAAAGCAGGGCATTTTTTCTTTAGGTATCAGCTGTAAAGACTGCCTGAATTTCAAAGAGCTATTAAGCCTCTTTTAAGACCCATCTTGCAGATTTAGTCACACAGATTCTCTCCCACGCTGTGGAACAAGAGCTGCTTACCAGTAGCGACTGTTTTTGTGGAGGTACCAAAATTGGCTACAAGATAAACACCTGTAAGCCTGCAATTAACACTAATAAAAAATTAGTGGTAGTTTCTGCTGGGTGCAGCTATATGATAAGCTCCCAAAACTCATCTGCTAAGCATAACCTGTATTTCTGACAGTTCCAAGGCCTGTGCTGTCTGCTCTAGACAGAACAGTTGCAGCAAACAAGGAGGAGGTATGGAGCACAGGTTAGTAAGAATCACAACAGTAGGCTTTGATCTTAAAAGGATTTGAACTTAAGATTATGGAGGCTGGAGAGCCAGGATAGGATGTGGGCTGAAATCCATGTATGGAGAAGGGGAAAGAGGAGAAAACTGGGAAGGTAGAGATCCTAGCTGTGGAGGAACACCCCTCCAAATGATCTGACAAACATTGCTGCTTATTACCCAAAGTAAGTATGGGAATCCCTGGTCTAAACCTATTAACATTGTATAATTCATTTAACAGTTCACTGCAAATGTCATAATGCCAGTGCAGGATATAACAAAATTTCAGTATTTAATCAGGGAAAGAGACAGATGAGTTATTTAGTAAGGTGTTTTTCACAAATAGTAGCTTTAAGTTACTACAATTCTTAAAATGCATCTTGAAATAAATACCTTTCAGAGTCCACATCAAAATTTCTGATATTACATAAATGTCCTTTAATTGTTTTCATCAATTCTTCCACAGTAGGTAAATCTAAATAATGAGAAATAAATATACAATAAATTAAAAAACAATCTAGAAAAAGTATCTGTTACAAGGACAACATTTAAAAATGTGTCATAAATGGCGTATTACGGATATTACTAGCTCACTCATTTTACAAGCTTGTACAATATATGCCTTCCTTTGAGCTCTTTACCTGAATCAACAGTTGACATGTTTTTTGCATAGATGTCATTATTCTGTGAAATGCTTTGCCCTAAGACTTCTGAGACTGCCACTGCAGAACTGTGCAGTTTCTGCTTGTCAGTGTCCCCCAAAGACTGATCAATGTGATGATATGCCTGGTGTAGCGCTTCCATGTCACTGGTGGTTTGTCCATAGGAAGTACCTGGGAAAAAAGCAGGCTTGTAAGAGACACTACTGGATTTTCTGGTTTGGGAAACATCCCACTGGAGCCTGTGTTTCAGTTACTATCTTGGTCTACTACATGGGGAAAACAGTGACTTCAGTTACATTAAAAAAATAATCAAAAACCTTGTTTTTCCTATAAACAGGTGCCAAGTTAATTAGTGTCTACTAAATTGTCTCACCTACAGTTTGCATTCCTCTCCTCAATCCTGCCCAGCTCAATATTTTAACAGTACTAAAATTAATAGCATATATTGTATGACTATTTTAACAGGTGCCATCACAGTTATAACTAGCCTATTTGATAAGAGAATGTATTTAATAATTGAGCTCAGTGTTGTCAAAGAAGAATTTTAGACACGAGGAATAACCACAGGAGATGGTATTTAAATATGAAATTGCAACATCAAAAGCTACTTTACAGTAACCAAGTAGATAAAAGTGTCTTCTTAGTAGAAACATTACTTTTTCCTGAAATATTTCCTTCTGCTTTCGAAATCTGTTGGTAAAAGCCGAGGGCTTCATGTTCCCCAATAATCTAAGAACGAATGAAGACATCGGAGTCACCTATTCTAGTACAGTAAGATTTTAAGTTTTCTTGTGTGGTGGGTTTTTTTGGTTTTTTTTTCTCTTTTTTTAAAGCACCCCTTACCTGCTTCATTCATTTCAACTGCACTGACTTCTTCAGGCTGATCATGTTCACCTGGAGCTACACCCGATGTTTCAACGGCCTTCTGAAGTTCTGCAGTAGAATCTTGTGAATCAAGTAAGACAACTAAGAAGATAAATGTTAAACAAAACAATTCTCTTATTTATACTTTGTCACACTGGAATTAGAAGTATACCAGAGCTTATCTTGATGTCTTAAGCATACAAAAAGTACTATACAGATTATTTTAATGCCATTAATGGTAAACTGATGAACTCTGATTACAAATCTGAGTTCTGAGTAGGTGTAATAAATACAAAAATACATCTATGACCTTGAATTGCTAATATGTAGATTATTTTTAACTATTTTGATCCAGCATATTTTCAGGAGAACACAATAAAATCAGGTGAAAAATATCAAAATACTAAAAAGCAGGTAAGCAAGTTTCAAAAAGTTACATTTAGTCTTCTTCCACTGATCAAAGCTTATATTTTACCTTTAGCCAGCATCCCGGTGTTTGCTTCTTCCTAACAAGAAAGAGAGAGAGAAAGAGAGAGAGAGAAAGAGAGAGAGAGAAAGAGAGAGAGAATTACTTATTGAATATCAGGGGAAAAAAAACTGGACAAACTTTAGAAGTTGGTCCAATACCTAAAAACAGTTTTCAGAACTTAGAACTAAGCAGTTATTCATTCTCCAAGAATATGCACTTCTCTAAAACCCTCCTTATGATGCCAAAAGTTCTCAACATTATGTACTCTACAAACCCTCTGACAAGTGAACAGGAATTAAAAGTTCCTCTGCATAAAGAAGCATTTTTGCACCTTCCTGATTTCTTTTATTGTAATTTGAGAAAAGAAAATTAAGTAGCAGTAAGCACATTATGACAGTTCCATTCTAACTTTTCTTTTCAAACATTTATTAGAAATACCACTCTAATAAATTTATTTAAAAAGAACTAAAACCCAAATAAGTTTACTTAGTGAAAATGAATACATGGTCCTCTATAGACTTCAGAAAAAACCCCAAATCTGAATACGTGCTCCAGGGATGCACCTATGTGCTCCAACCACATGTGCTACACATCAAAAGACCTGACTAAGCTAGTGGACAGCAGTGCCCCCAAAGCTCATACAGTGAAGATTTTTGGGTCCTCTGTCCAAAGGGTTTCTCTGTACAGAATTACTTCCACCAGTCTGTGTCACTTGTACCTCAATAGCTCTGAGAGATTAAACACTACGCAGTTCTGAGGCTGTCTCCACTTCAGCTCATTATTTGTGCACTTCCATTGACATTTTGTAACTTAAAAGAGGAGTAAACAGGAAACCCTGTGAAGCACTTAACCCTTTCTATGATCTATCACAGGAAAGTGCATATCCTTAACAGAAAGATGTAGTCTGAGGGCCACTATGTTCTTTCAGACAGTACCTACCATACAAAGGTTTACTATATTTACAGTTACACACTGTACAGTTTTTAAAATTCCTGCAACTAATAGAAACATTTGGCAAGCTATACCTGTTCTTGAGGACTTAAATCAACTTCTGATATGATGTTTTGATTCACCTGATCTCCCTCGGTTTTAAGGGCGGGATTAGTATCTGTTTCTTCTTCAAAATCTTCACTGTAGCTACCTAAAAGAGTAAAATAAACATCAAATAGAATGAACACTCAAGGAAGATAAAGCAGTAAGAGACAGCTATTTCCTTTTCCCCAATGCCTCGTCTAAGAACAGCTATTGCTAGTATTACTCCTTTCAAAAGGCAACAGAAAGTTTCCAAAACTGAGTGTGGTACTAAAGCTACAGTGAAAGTCACACATAATATCTCTAAATTCAAAGAAAGCTTGCCTTGTGATCAGATATGCTTTGTCTCCTCAAGGTGTACTTGAATTGACCCCTTCTACTCAATTACTTTCTCTCACTTAGGGTGAAATGATGCAATTCCTACCCAGTAGATAAAGTACTCTGTACATCCACTTTGACAACTTCAGCGGTTTTGAGGCTCAGAATCTGTAATTTGGCTTCTTATGACCTGCTTTGGTGGGCCAAAAGCCACTCTCAAGAGTAAGCATTATTTAAATACAAGCGTGTTAGAGAATGAACGACACAAGCAAGCCAAAGGCTTTTCCTTCAGTTACCTAGATCCTTCCACAAGTTTCAGTTCTCTTTTGCTGTATCTCTCCCACTTAGCTCCTGTGGTTACCGCCTCCAGTGTCTGCATTATCTGTAACACTTAAACCTGGAAGCCTTGAAAAACACTGGTTCATAATGTGTTCTTTCTGTGTTTATGGTTTACAAATATATCCTCTTTATGCTAGGGAAATTCAAGCCCGACAACAGGACCTCTCGAAAGTTCAGCTAAATATATAAATTTGAAAATACAATCTGTTAAGTTACAGGAATACACTCTATTATACGCCAGCAATAAAGCATGAAGTAAAGAGACATGACAAGTGAAAGACAAATAAACAAGAAATGTAGCATGGAAATTTGGGGGGGAAATCAGGTAAGAGTAATACTGCAGATTACAGAGATGAAACTCAGGCATGAGAAGATGGCACAAAAATACAGATGACAGTTAAGACACCAAAATAAATCAAACATCAAATCAAATTTCAACATCAGAGTCTTTTTTTCAGTTATGATTGATAGAGGGTTTTTACTACTTTTTTTCCTTTTCTTTTTGTCTTTTGGTTCACAATAGATTAAAAATCCACTTTTAAAAAAAAAGCACAGAAACAAAAGTAAACCCCTAAACCCCTCTGAGTAACAGCTGCACAGTCATAATGCAAAGACAGCCTAAAAGGCTGATGTAAGAACTACAGGTGAGAGAAAAGACTGTATTACCAGATTTCTCTTCACGTGCAGATCCTTCTTCCTCTTTTTCAGTATTTTCATTTCTGAGAAATAAAATGAAAATTCTACTCTTTATTTGGACAGCAAATAAATAGACTTTTTTTCTTGGAACTCTACACTCTGACACTTCTTACAATTAGTAATAAAAGAATGAATCTGAATTTGTCCAACAAACCAAATCAAAGGTAAGGAAAGTGGAAAAGTGTCAGCAATTATTAAAATAAAGTATTTCCCAGCTAAAATTCGCAATCTAACTCTTAAAATCACTCCCTTTCTGCATTCTCTTCAACATCTACGCTAACTTCTCAAAAATATTTTTATCATTAAGGTTTGCCTCCTGTTCTGACCCTGTCATTCTGGAGTAACAAAATAAATTTAAAAACCACCCGCCTCTCCTTTCTTCCCCCTTTTTCCATAAAATTAAAGTTCTGTCCTTATGTAAAGCTCTCCAGAATTCTGCCCCTCCAACTGTTTTCATATCAGAAGTTGCCTTTGAACTCAGCATTTTCAGCAACAGCA